>NW_006922486.1:581920-583241 GCF_000298275.1 Orycteropus afer afer | reverse complement strand
TGATTGACTTATTTAATTTAGCGTGATGTCTTCCAAGTTCATCCTCATTATGTGGTGTTTTGCAGATTCTATGTTACTCTTTAAGGTTGCATAGTATTCCATTGTGTGCATGTACCATAGTTTAGTTATCCATTCCTCAGTTGATGGACACTTAGGTTGTTTCCATATTTTTGCCATTATAAATAGAGCTGTGATAAATATGGGTGTGCATATGTCTGAACAGACATATGTCATGGATCTCACTTCTTTAGGATATTTACCTAGTAATGGAATGGCTAGGTAAATGGTTTTTCTCATTCCACCTTTTTAAGGAATCACCATACTTCTTTTCACATTGGTTGTACCATTTTACAGTTCCACCTGCAGTTCCTGAGAGTCCCAATCTCTCTACATCCTTGCTAGCGTTTGTTATTTTCTGTCTTGTTGAACTTTGCTACAGTGCTGGGGCAAGTTGGGTAACTCTTGGTTGTTTTGATTTGCATCTCTCCAATGGCTAATGATCATGAGCATTTCTTCATAAGTTTGTTGGCGCCCTGAATAACCTCCTTAATGAAATCTCAATTCATGTCTTCTGCCCATTTTTAATTTGATTGTTTGTCTTTTTATTATTGAGGTGTTGGAGTTTTCTATAAATTCTAGAGATAAGTCCCTTGTCAGATATGTCACTGCCAAATATTTTTTCCCAATAGGTAGGTAATTTTTTGACTCTTTTGGAGAACTCTTTGGAAGCACATAAAAATTTAATTTTCAAAGGTCTCATTCATCTAGTTTCTCTTCTGTTATTTGTGCATTTTATGTCATACTTGATAGTCTATTTATGCCACATAATAGGTTCCCTAAATTTTATTTTATTTTTTTTTTTTCTTAAGGAACTTTATAGATTTAGGTTTCACATTTAAATCTTTGATCCATTTGAAGTTATTTTTTGTGTGTGGTGGTAGGTACAGATCTTGTTTCATTTTTCTGCAAATCAATATCTAGTTTTCCCAGCATCATTTATTAAACATTTTCTTCCCTTTTTAAGGGAGCTCTCATAGCACAGTGCCTAAGGCATTTGACTGCTAACCAGAAGGCTGGTGTTTCAAATCCACAAGCCACTCCTCAGGAGGAAGGTTGGACAATCTACTTCCATAGAGATACTTCCTCAGAAACCCAAGGAGGGGTCGCTGAGTTGGATCCAATTCGATGGTAGTAGGTTAGGCTAGGCTAGTTCCCCATTTAATGGATTTTGGCCCTTTGTCAAAGATCAGCTGCCAGCAGTTTATCAATTTTTTTAATCTTTTCAAAAAAACAATTTCTGATCTTGTTGATTTTTTCTATT
>NW_006922486.1:566954-580634 GCF_000298275.1 Orycteropus afer afer | reverse complement strand
GTTTCCTGTTTACAATCTTGTAAGCTTATTCTACTTTTGATTTGCCCATAGCTAGGAAGGTTGGGCAATCCTACTTCCGTAGTGATACTGCCACGGAAACCCAAGGAGGGGTCGCTATGAGTCGGGTTTGACTCGACGGCACATAACAACAACAACAACATGGTTTCTGGATTATGAAATTTTGTGCATTAATGATCAGTTGTGGTTTGCTATTTTTGTTTCTCTGTTCAAAGGACGCCCTTTATTATCTCATGTAAGGTTGATCTCTTTGTAAAAAATTCTCTTAGCTTCTGCTTATCTGGAAATCTCCCAATTTCACCATCATATTTGAGGGACAATTTTGCTGGGTATATAAATCATGGCTGAAAATTTTTCTCTTTCAGGGTTTTATATATATCACCCCATTACCTTCTCCTTGTATGGTTTCTGCTGAAAATTCAAAGCTTATTCTTACTGGTTTCCTTTGTAAGTAACTTTTTTTTTTTTTTTTTCCTGAAATGCTTTCAGGATTCTTTCTTTGTCTTTGGTGTTGATGAGTTTGATGATTATATGTCTTGAGGTCTATTCTGTTTGCTGTTCATTGGACTTCCTGAATGGATGTATTCTCATCTTTCATCATATCAGGGAAGTTCTCTTCCAGCAAATCTTGGACAATTTTCTCAGTCATTTTATTTTTCTCTTCCTGTTCTGGAGTTCCAATGACATGTGGGTTATTCCTTCTGATGGTGTCCCACATGAACCTTAGACCTTCTTCATTTTGTCTTCATCTTGTTTCTGATTGATCTCTTTCCAAAAGTATATTCAGGTATTTGTCTTCAATGTCATTAATTCTGTCTTTCATTGCATCAATTCTATGCCTTAACCCCTTCAATGTGTTATCTATTTCTGACAATTTAATATTAACCTTCTGGATTTCTATCTGTAGATTTTGAATCATTTCTAATTTTTCACTTATTTTGTCATTTTATTTTTGTGCTTTCTTCTGAAATTCTTCTAGGGTTTTGTCTTTGTTTTCCTTGGTCCGTCTCTCAGTCCTTTGAATATACTTAACTATAGCCCTTTTGAATTCCTTATCAGGAGTTTCCATGCTGCTTCTTCCTCAGAGATGCGGTCTGGGTCGGTATCCTGCTCCCCTGTTTCTACCACTTATCTTGCTTCTTCTGTGGACTGTGATGATCTGTTGTCTCTGACACATTGTGACATTGTTTTATTTAAGTATCTGTTAACTGTTTTTGAAGAGCAGCTAAGGGTGAGTTATGCTCTTCTTGTTTATCATTGGCTTGTTGGTGGAAAAGGAAGTTGTGGGTCTCACTCAATAAGTGAAGTTGCAGGAGAATTGGGTATAGTTTTGTTGTATGTGGATTGTTGCTGTCTCTCACTCAGTTAGGCAAAAATAACAATTGAATAACCATCAAAAAAGTAAAATCAAATGGACAAAAAAACACCATGTAATCACATATGAACAGTAACCAAAAAAAAGAAAAGAAGGGGGGGAAATTGCAATATCTGGGGAGAAGGGAATAAGACAAAAAAATGTAGATAAGGAGAATAATGAAGAAAAAACATGAGGAAAAGGGGAAAAAAAAAGAAGGAATTGGGTTAAACATGAGAAAGAAACAAAGAAAAAAAAAATTGGAACCAGGAACAGGGAAAAGAGAAAAAGCTGAAAACTATAACCTAGGAAGGGAGGAATAAATAATAATAATGAAAATGACAAAAGTAATAATAATTACAGTTGTTTGAAAACAGCAAAATCAAACAAACTAAAAGGAAAAAAAAAATATATCCGTCCGGGGCATGGCAGGACATGCAGGCTCCTTCCCAGCACATAAACTGGGATGGAATTCCTACTGGCTTAGAAGGTGGATGGAAGTAATGAATGGCCATACCTCTATTTACCAAGAGGGTGTAGGATATAAGAGAAACAAGATGAATGTTGTGTCTTTCCAATCATCAGCTACTAAAATGTCCTTCTCATTCCTGTCAAGTGGAGCCTGTATTTAAGTCCTTGGAATATGGGAGAATGCTGTTACTTTAAATATCCAAAATGGTCAAATCGCTGGTAAACATCAAAATGTTTGTTCCCTCTGGACAGGCAATAGTCCATAGCACAGCCCTGCTTCCTCTTCACTGTTTGTCCTTTTATTCTCCAGCCACCAGCCACCAGAGCAATCTGCAATGCAGGCCCTAGCTAGCAATCCTGATTTTTAGATTAATTCTTAGGTCCTAACCCCACTTGCCAATATCCAAGCTGTATGTGCCATCAGGATCACTGCCAGATGGTAGCTCCATATGTCTCCTTTTTTGGTGCTTTCATGCAAATTCTTCTGTTTGTTGGAGTTTAGTCTTCTTCTATATCCTTCCCTTCAAAGCTCAGGGGTCCAGGATTATCTTCTATAACTGTGTTAATTAGTTCTTTTTTTTCCTTGTTGAAGAGAGTCTGTGCACTCTTTCTGCTTATTCTGCCATATTACTGGAACCTATTGAAACATTCTTTATGAAGATGAGTGTCACTCCATTCCTTTTCAATTTGTCATTCCCAGCATCATAGATCATACAATAGTCTGATTCACAATGTCCAAAACCAGTCCATTTCAGCTCACTAATGCTTAGGATATCAATGTTTTTGCATTCCATTTCATTTTTGACAACTTCTAATTTGCCTAGATTCATACTTCACCCATTTCATATTCGTATTATTAATGGATATTTGTATCTGTCTTCCCATTTTGAATCATGCCACATCAGTAAATGAAAGTCCCAAAAGCTTTACTCCATCCATGTCATTAAAGACTACTCAATTTTAAAGAGGCAACTCTTCCACAGTTATATTTTGAGTGATTTACAACTTGAAGGGCTCATCTTCCATCACTATATCAGACAATGTTTCATCTTTATTCATAAAGTTTTACATTAATATGTCGACAGTGTTTCACTGTCATTCATAAAGTTTTCACTTCCCAGTATTTGAGAAGTAAATGGCCCCTTCCTTCTTCAGAATGTGTCTTAGTCTGGAAGCTGTGCTGAAACCTGTTTACCATGAGTGACCCTGCTAGTATTTGAAATACCAGTGGAATATCCTCCAGCCTTACAGAAATATACAAGCCACCACAGTACAACAAACTGACAGACACATGGTACTTTAATGGTATATAAAAAATTCCATTATAATCACATACCAATATACTCTTGTATTTTCTATACCTTGTAATTCAGCACATCCAAGTAGTATATTTCTTTTGAACTTCCTTAATATTCCCTTACATTCTGAATCTAGATACTTTTTTCTTAACATGGATAAAACAAAAATGAACTGAACCATGTCTTCACAGACTTCACTGAAGCCTGCTCATAAAGTTTTCAAGTGTAATATTTAAAAAGTAAAATGTTCCTGTTCTCCTACCTAGTTCAAAATATCAATGATATGTTCTTCTGTTCTTTTGATGTAATTTCTTTTCAAGAAATTGTTTTTATTTCCTGGAAATTTGTCTATCTAAGGACAAATGGTAACTTATCTAACACAAGGGTCACTAATTAGCCTAAGACACATCTTAGGAAAGAAAATCAACATTAGGTAAGATTACACCTATTAAAAATTTCCCTCACCCTTTTTACCAAAAGAAAATGCAGAACTGCTAGGACCTAAAGAATGTTTCACAGAGTGGATTACCAATTATTTTTAAAATAGCTTCCATCTTAATGTCATGCCTAAAACTTTCATCACTTTACCTTGAGAGGTTCACATGAAATTGAGCTCTGACAACATCATGACAACTGTTTCACATCTTTCCACCCTGGGTCTTCTATATATGTATATCTTCTTTGTGTGTGTGTATGTGTGTGTGCAGGAAAGGAACAATTAAAAATTGGAATTTTAGCTCAGATATACAATGGAATCAGATATTCAATGTATATTACAGTTTGCATCAACTCAATACCTAAAATTTATTTCCCTTGCATAAGATCAATAGCAATAGCTGCAATGTTAGTAGAAGAAAATTCTGACATAATCTTAGAGTACAGACCTCCAGTAAATGGAACTCTATGCTGTTCAGACTTATCTTGTCCCTGGAGATATTCAATAAGTTTTCACTTCCAAACTCATTTTTCATGTATTGGTACTCTTTTCTCCTGTTTATATTATCAATCATAGGTGAAATACCTTTAATCCCACCACCTCAATCCTTCTCCAAGAGGATGGAGAATGTCATGATTATTTGACTTTATGTAGATCAGAGTAAGGAAGTGGATATTATTTAAAGATGCAGAGCTTATTAACATGTCAACACTGATAATCTCTTTCTTTTTGGACATTAGCAATAGAAAGTGTTTTAAGAAGCCATTTTGAAGGACAGTGTGAACACAAATCTGGAAACCATTGATATCAGCCTGTAACTCTAGAACACAAGATATGAATGGAATTCACTCAATAGCATTCCTAGAAATGTAATTATTCTGAAGAATTTCTGAGAGGGCTTCCACACTACTGCATCTTGCAGAACTAACACAGATGATCTTCCAGTAGCCAGCCCACACTCTATCAACTGTCTTCAACACTGAAATGAAGAAAGTATATATGTATGTATTTACACACACATACACACACATATGCATGCATACATATGTGTATGTGTATACACACACACACACACATACATATATATTCAAATATATATATTTGAACTAATTTACTACTTCACTAAAATGTTTGACCAAAGGTAAAGAAAAGTAAATTGCTTGGTAGAAGTGACTAGAAAAATGAATTTAAAAAAATGAAATCTTTCTTTACTATTTTAAAGTGATAATCAGTAGATAGATTCAAAGCCAAAATTTGAAAGATAACACTATAGAAGTAGCACAAAATATAGATACTCTTTTAATTGTAGGTTAGTACATTCTACCTGGGAGCTCTGGTAGCATAGTGCCTAAGGCACCTGACTGCTAACCAGAAGGCTGGTGGTTCAAACCCACCAACCACTCCTCAGAAGGAAGGTTGGGCGATCTACTTCCATAGTGATTGATACTGCCTTGGAAACCCAAGGAGGGCTCACTATGAGTTGGGTTCGACTTGACAGCACATAACAAACAACAACATTCTTCCTATACAATAACCAGAAGATGCAGAAAATAGCATTTTATTGCTATTAAAATAATCTCTTCAAAAATAGAACTACAAAAGACATGGTTTCCCTTGGCCTTAATTAGCAAGGAATGAGTATAAGATATGAACATAGATAAACACATCATCAAATCAAAAGACTATGGCCAGAAACCCATTAATGATGGTACAAAAATATTTTTTAAAATTCACATGTTGTCCATATGAGTTCCTATGTTGTTATTGTTATGTGCCATTGAATCACACCCGACTCATAACAACCCTTCCTTAGGTTTTGCAAGGCAGTATCACTATGGAGGTAGATTGCTCCATCTATGAGTTGCTATATTTCTGCCAAATATGAAAATTTCTAAACCACTTGAAATTTGACAAATACAACTCAGATGAAAGTAAACCATAATTTTATAAAGATAAGAGTGATATGAATTATGTAACTGGGTTTTGCTTGCTTAAACATGAATATGGAGTAAGTGTGAAACCAATGAATTGTTGGTAGGAACATGAACGTGGTAAAGAATGTTGAAAAAAATTAGTAAACTGTGCTTGGGATGCTTAGACATACATAGATTAGGGCAAATTTTTTTGAGTGTTATAAGGGACAAAGCAGCAGTTAAATATGAAATTAGTAACAATTTCCATAACTTTCACTGGCTCATTTGATTTAAATAAAACAAAATTCAATTTACATCATGGTAATATTTATTGGAATTTGTTAAAATACACACACATATGTACAGATAAACGTATAACATTTGAATTCATCTTTATGTAACAATTATAGTTGAAGGAGGAATAATCATGAGATGTGTTCAAATAGGGATACAAATCATGACTGTCATTTTTAGATTCAAGATTTAATTATTAGAATAGCTCAAGTTTGTTTATCTGGAAATCATGTAAATCATAACAATCTTTTTTTTTTTTCCTAAGTATAAATTGCCTCCAATTCTGGAATAAATCTCTTTAACTGTACACTAGTAAACTAAAAACTTTCAGATTACATATACAATACTGTAAAAGCAGATTTTAAGAGTATTGAGAGAGGAAAAAAAAATATTTTCTCTCTGATGGAAATAATCATAGAATCTATATTAAATTTGAATTTCTTATTTCCCATTGCCACCCATTTCTAAATTACCAGACCCTCAGATTCATACCATCACAAGCTATCCAAGTCATATTAGTATCTAAATCAGACACATTAGTTATCTTTTCACCTTTTCTCTTTCTAAATAATTATTTTAAATATTGAATCTTTATCAGAAGTGTTTGTCATATGATAGGCATTTGCATATGTTGTTCACCATCTTCCTTTTATTTCATGGATACAAGAAAGCAATATCTGTGTCCTTAGTGTGTATATCAATTATCTCCCCCCCCCCTTGGCACTGTTAATACTCAAAATGGGAACTCTGAATTCTAAATCTCTGAGAAATTTGGAATAAATCTTTTGTCATTATGTACACTGATACATATGGGCTTTCTTGGAGGAGGAAGTATTTCTCCTTGTAATTATCTAAAAATAATTATAGATTGTGTACTTATAGATACATAAATGCAGGTATACTGAAATAAAGGATTAAAATCCAAATATGCTATGAAGTACACATGATGAAAAAATCATATTATATTTGAAAAAAATAATTGCAAACAAACAAACAAAAAATAATTTAGCTCAAAAAGAATGTCATCCTTAAGTATTACACTTTAAAAAAAAATCTGTATGACACCAAATGACAGTAACTAAACAAGAGAAGAGAAGTTTAGGAGGAGTGTCTAAAGTAAACGAGGTGAAATAAGTAAAGAGGGATGTCAAAAAAAGTGAAGAATGTAACCAATGCCTCTGAACAGTATGTGTAGAAATACTTAAATGAGAACATACTTTGATGTACATATTGTCACCAAAAATAAAATAAATTAAACTCTTTAGGCATTATTATTATTATTATTATTATTATTATTATTATTTACTGTTAGGTAAGCATGCATTTTACTAAAGTTTTGCCAAACACAGTACACATGAGAAAATAATTGATCTCCCTAGAATTTCTTTTAATTTAAAAGAACTTGTGATTAGTAAGACAATTCAGTATATTGAATATTTAACACAAAGCATTTGACATTCAAATAGGGTGAGTAAAAGAAATAATAATTAATTGTATCCAAGTAAACTTTTTTTTCAAATTACTGTCTGCTGATCATTCATATGGCAATCTACTTCCACAGAGATATTGTCTTGGAAACCCGAGAAGGGGTTGCTATGAGTGTGATCCAACTTGATAGCAGTGAGTTTTTTTTTTTTTTTTTTTCCCAAAAAATGACAAAATGTTTAAAATATTAACTATGTCTACTTTTTTGGGTAATAGCATATGCTTATTTAAAAATTATTTACAGTAAAAAACAAAAACAAAACAAAACATAAAAGCACAATAACTCTCTAGGGGACCTTGGAAGATCTATTAAACATTCTGCTGAGAGCACTCTTGATCTCCCTGTTCCTCAGGCTAAAGATGATGGGGTTTATGAAGGGAGACACCATGAAGTAGAACATAGCAGTGAGAAAGCTTTGAATAGTAGATACCTCAGAGATGGGCCCCAAACAAGCAAATAACCCAGAGATTATGAACAATATAATAGTAGCTATCTGGGGGCAGCAGGTAGATAAAGCTTTGTTTCGGGCTTCTACAGATCGCATCTGAAGCACAGTAGAGAATATGTTAGCATATGAGATGAATAAGATGATGAAGAAAAATAGGACAATGCAAGCACTTAGCACAAGGACTACTGTCTCAGAAAATTGCACAGACTGGGATGAGATGCTTAGGATCTGAGGAATATCACAAAATAACTGGTGAATCACATTGGACTTTGTGAAAGGAAGTCTGAATAAGGTGCCTGTGTGAGTTGCAGAATAGACCAGCCCACCAGCCCACGAGGCCCCTGCGATTCGTGTGCACAAACGCAGGGTGAGGATGAGCTGATAATGCAGAGGGCGGCAAATGGCAACATAACGGTCATAGGACATGACCACAAGGAAAAAGAACTCTGTGGATCCAAATAAGATAAACAGGAAAGTTTGAGTAATACATTCTTTAAGGGAGATCAGTGTACTGTCTGTTAGAGAGTTCACAATTGCTTTAGGAACAGTTACTGAGATATAACAAAAATCTATGAGGGTTAAGTTGCCTATAAAGAAGTACATTGGGAGGTGAAGATGTGGGTCTGTCACAATGACCAAAAAGGTTAGAAGATTCCCAGCCAAGGCTCCCAGATAAATTACTAGGAATAGCAGACCTTGCAAGACTTGAAGCTCCCGTGAGCCTGCGTTACCCACAAGGAGGAATTCTGTGAAGGCAGTAAGGTTGTCCATGTCTGTCAGTATGCTTCAGTTCTGTTGAAGCCAAAGGATAAAGAAATAAGAAATGATTCCAAACAAAATGGAGGGCAAATTATCATCATATGAAATAAAAACTGTGATATTTGGTATGCGCATTTAAAGATTCACATTTCATTTATCATTATTATGGGATGCGTATGTTCTTAATGATAAAATGAAATGAAGGAATGAGAATATAGGACTAGAAACGTCAATTTCAGTAAATGAAATCAGTATACCTTGCACAATTTAGAGTCTTTGTTTTTGTTTTTCTTTAAATTGAATTTAAAAATAAAAATATAAACCAAAAAGCAAGAAAGCAACAGGATAAAAACAAATGAGCATACCTGCTGACTGATATGTTGTTTCACCTCCACACATTGTCTCTCACAAAGACTCACTGATGTAGAATGCAACACAGTGACATGTCAGTTTTCTTCATTGATCATGCACTGGAGAGACCATTCTCAGAAATGTGTGTTTTTACTGTAAACCATGTAAAGAAATATATATTGTGTGTCTTGAATCTCTGTCTTGCTTGATGATTACTTTCTGGATGACACTGATGTACTTATATCTCCTAGAAATCTCACAGGGAAGTGGTAACTGCAGCCTCTGGAAAGATAAAGCACTTTGATTTTTTTCCCCAACAAATATTGGGGTCAGTCCACTGGGATTAATTATGTTGTTGTTGTTAGCTGCCATCCAGGCGGACCCGAATCATAGTGACCTTCCTTGGGTTTCCGAGGCTGTGCCACTATGGAAGTAGATTTCCCAACCCTTCCTTCGGAGGAGTGGTTGGTGGGTTTAAACCACCAGCCTTCTGGTTAGCAGCCAAGTTCCTTAGGCACTACATTACCAGAGCTACTGAGATTAATTATATTAGTAACTTTTTTTTTAGTAGTTAACAGGATTTTCTAAAAGTTGAAAAAGCACAAGTTCTTAAAAATGTTTTTAAGTCAGTGTTGGCTTAATGACATTTCAAAGTTACTGCGTCATAAGAATGGAATCAATATACTTACTGTGGAAAAAAATGCCAACACTGTTTATGTATATACATTTTATTCTTAAGCAAATGTAGCTATAAAATGTGTAACAGAAGATGAAGTAAGAGAGGAAGTATGAGCTTACCCCTCACATCTCAACTATGTTAACAATAAATCTCTGAAAGGTCCTCAAAATCACCAACATTAGTGGTATTTTTCATGAAATATTTGAAAGTCAGAGCTTCAGAATGAAAAACTATTATATTGGCTAGTATCACACAATATAAACCTCCTAAATCGTAGATACAATTGATACTTTGTTATCTCTAAGAAGGTAACGAGGAAAGAAAATTATCTGACAAAATCCAGAGGTAATTGCAGGGATTCTTACCGAGAAATCAGTACGAAGATTTGGGCAATAATTCAGGAAAAAAAAAAAAAAAAGTCTGAAAGAACTGTTACCTTCTTCTTTCCCAAATGACCTCCTCACCTCTCTCAAAATCCCATTCAACTCTCATAGCCCCACTCACTCCTGGTGTCTATCTATTATGGTTACTATCTTTCTTTCAGTTTCTGTTTTCTTTCTTCTCCTCTCCCTTTCATATTCTCATAATTAGACCCCTGACTTTCACCTCCTCCTTTACAACAACTTCCTCACTCTAATTTAGCATCTTAATCTAATTCACCATCAACTCTTTACCTCTGGAAGATCTCTATTATTTTCAAATGTTCCAAAGGACAGAGAAAGTGGTTTATTACTTGTTGTTGTTGTGTGCCCTTGAGTTGGACCCGCCTTCTAGTGACCCCTCCGTAGGTTTCTGAGGCAGTATCAATATGGAAGTAGATTTGCCAACCTTCCTTCTGAAGAGTGGCTGGTGGGTTTGAACCTCCAGCCTTGTAGTTAGCAGTCAAGTTCTTTAGGCACTATGCTACCAGAGCTCCCAGGATATTACTTAGGATACCTATTAGAAAGACTAGGGGATGCTTGAGCTTTGTTTAATAAGACAAAAAAGAGCTACAGAAAGTGAGAATTTAGCCAATTATGCTGAGCATAACATGCACTCCATGTGCGCTAAAATCTTAGGAATAAGATAACAATTTATAAAGCTTCTCCTTAAAGTATTTTTCATATTAACTGTGGAGTAATCTTATTATACCTACAAGAGTACATGATGCACATAGATGAAGAAGTAGTTAGTACAAAACAAGTGAGTACTCTGTGGTTTGAAATCTAGAAAGGTGTCAGGGTTGTATACTTTGACCATACTTATTCAATTTGTACATTGAACAAGTAATCCAAGAAGTTAGACTATATGAAGAACATCACAGCATTAAGACTGGAGGAAGACTCTTTAACAACCTGTGATATGCAGATGACACAAGCTCACTTTCTGAAAGTGAACATGGCTTGAAGCACTTCTGATAAATATCAAAGACTGCAGTCTTCTGTATAGATCACACCTCAATATAAAGAAAATCCTCACAATAGGACTGATAAGCAACATCATGATAAACTGAGAAAATATTGATATTGTCTAACATTTCTTTTCACTTGGTACTACAATCATTACCAATGACAGTAAAAACAAACCAAAACAAACAAGCAAACAAAAACTCAGTACCATAAGGTCAATTACACCTCATACCCATCCCTACCGGTCTTCTAAGGCTATAAATGTTTATGAAAGCAGACTGCCCCATCTTCCTTCATGGAGCGTCTGGTGTGTTCAAACCATCAACCTTTTGATTAGCAGACAAATACCTTAATCAATACCCAAGAAGAGCTCCTTAACCATGGCAGTAGCCGTAAAAAAATTCAAACAATTTATTCTATTGGGTAAATCTCCTACAAAAGACTTATTTAAAGTTTTCAAAAAGCAAAGATGTTGCTTTGAGGAGTAAGGTGCACTTAACCCAAGCCATAGTATTATCAATCTCTTCATATGCAAGGCAATGAATAATTAAGAACAATTAAGTATTTATGCATTTGAATTTTGGTGTCATTTAAGATTATTGAATATACCATGACCTGACAAAATGAATAAATTTCTCTTGGAAGAAATAGAGTCAGAAAACACTCCCAAGAAACCAGGATCGTGAGCATTCAACATGTGCATTTTAGACATGTTATCAGGAGACACCTGTACGTGGAAAAGGACATCATTTTTGGTATGTGGGCAGGGAAAAGAGGAAGGTGAAATCAATTGACACAGTGACTGCAACAATGGGCTAAAAAATAGTGATGATTGTCAGGATGGTGTAGGATGGACAGTGTTTCATTATGTTGCATATAGTTTCACACAGTTGAAAGTGACTCCATGGCATCTAACAACAACAACAGTCTCCAGAGTCTATAAAAAGAGTTCCACATTTTTCCTCCAAACTTGGTGTTGTATTAAAAATAATGGCAAAGGGATGGAATTTCTTGGAGGCTATTTTTAATTCTTGGATTTATTTTGAAGAACTTTATTATTTCACAATAGGGAGAACCTTGAATTAGGTGTGTAAATTCTGACACTAGCAAAAATCATCCCAGAAACTGAGACATTTTGATGATTGACATGTTTCTGTAACTGACTAATGGGGTCTGATTTTTTTCTCTAATGCCATTGTGGCAGAACAACTCATGGAGCATTATCAATAAAGATGTATGCTTAAGCTATTTCTGTTTTTGAAATGATACTATTATCTATTAAATATTATATCATGTAGTCTGAAAATAAGATATGTAGTAGTATTAAGTTTGTTTTGTATATTTTATATTTCATAAAATTACATTAATGACATATGTAATGAAGCTAACAACTGGGAGTCAAACAATTTTTGAATTTTTATCCATAGAATATTACATAATAATTTATTTGAGTGGCTTTTAAAGTATGTACATATGAACATTCATATATATACAAAAATGAAAAATTTCCTCATGAACCTGCTTCTTCAAAATGTACATTCTTAACAAAACTGATTTATAAAAATAAATATTCCTCAGTAAAATACATGCTATTTAATTTTCATGGAAATGAATTATAGTCTGCATGATCATAATAGACTCTGTTAGTTTTGAAGTTAATATTATAATGCTTTCAACAGATGTAATTCTGTTTGGATAGTATACATTTGTCTGTACAAAGAGAATACATTTTTGCTTTTAAGAAGCATCACCTGTGTAGGGAGAGAATCATTGGCTATATAAAATTTTCTTAAATAATTGGAATATTAAATGGGGTCTACTAGTAGGATGTGGGGAATTAAACAGATTCCACTAAGCATAACCTTTTGCTTACTTGACATAGAAGCACCATAATATCCTTATATTTCAAAGGGTCACCATGTGGAAATTTTTAATTCCTTATCTTTCTTCTTTACATGAATGTTTTTCTCTGAGACTGCATCTTTCTACTGATTTCAATCCTGCACATTCTTATATGTCAGCTCTTTCTTAACTAGTTATTCTATTTTACATAAGAAATTTATTTACTTTATTCTTATTTGCTCAAGATAATATATCTCATCAATCTAGTCCTCAACATGATGGACAAGCAGAAGAAAAAATCCTTTCATACACAGTTGATACTAATCCCTGTAAGTGGTAATGAAATCCCAATATCACTTACAACCACATCAGTAAGCAAATTTCATAAATATCTATTTCGTTTGGATCACTTACTGCATAATTATCCTCAATATTTCAATAAAAAATTAATTTTCAGAGGAATTCTGCTTTAACTTCTCTAGAGATTTCAGCTGCTTCTCTGGCATACAGATGATAGAAATCACACTATGTTCTATTCATGTGTTTATATGTTCAAGATGAATTTTTGTTTAAATTTTAAATGCAAGTATCTTCCTGTCATATATCAGCTTAGTATCTTCCATTGACTTGTTGCACAAGATAAATGTATTTTTGTCTTATGCAAACATCACCAAAATATCATAAATTAACATAAAATTTGTGAAACCAGCTATGAATCAATTGAAAGGTATTCACACATTGATCTTAAAATATAAATTTTGGAAAATGTGTAAAAAGTAGGGTCTGATATACGGGAGGGAACATTAAATATATATAGAAACATAAAAAGATATATATATATTTGGGTTCCTTGAAAATACACATGTACACACAAATGGAGGCTGTGGGATAGAGAAAATTCATGTAATAATGCATGGATTGAGATTTCACTAAAAATAAAAAA
>NW_006922486.1:564755-566579 GCF_000298275.1 Orycteropus afer afer | reverse complement strand
TAGCAATATAGAAAGCAGTTATACACTTGGATTTCACCAGATGGAATACATCTGTGGAAAGAGGCAATGGAAAAGCTCAATATCTTCAGCTCAAACAAGGCCAGGAGTTGATCATCAATTGCTCATATGCAAGTTCCTATTTAAGTTTAAGACAAACCAAGTCCATGAGAGCCAAAAGTGATCTTGATTATATCCCACCTCAATTTGGAGACTATCTGAAAAATAGATACAAGATCTTAAACATCATTTACTGAATACCCGCTGAATTGTGGGATGACATCAAGAACATCATACATGAAGAAAGCAAAAAGTGATTAAAAAGACAGGAAAGGAAGACCAAAATGGATGTCAGAAGTGACTGAAACTTGCTCTTGAATAGAGAGTACCTAAAGCAAATGGAAGAAGTGACAAAATAAAAGAGCTGAGCAGAAGATTTCAAAAGTGTTTCAAGAAGAAGTCAATTATTTTAATGAAATGAGCAAAGACTTGGAGTTAGAAAATCAGTAGGGCAGAACATGCTAGGCATTCCTCAAGCTGGAAGAACTGAAGGAAACGTGCAAGCCTCAAGTTCCAATATTGAAAGATTCTATGGGAAAAAATTAAATGATGCAGGAAACACCAAAATAACCCTGCAGTATCACTAGATGGGGCAATCTACTTCCATAGTGATACTGCCTCGGAAACCCAAAGTGGGGTCGCTATGAGTCGGGTCTGACTTGATGGCACATAACAACAACATCAACAACATCACTACCACCAAGTACCAGGCTACAGATTAATGCATAGACAGGTGAGAAGACTATGTGGGAGTAGACAAACAGGAATACACCCTAGACCAAGCATAGATTTGGCTGATGATAATCCTACATATACACTTGTTCTACAAAATTAGCCACATACATTACAGAAGCAACAGAAGACAAGGTGGCAGGAAATTTGGAGAGCCATCCAAACTTCTTATGAGAGAGAATGATCAGGCTTGGATACTCAAGACCATAGTCTCAGGGACATCATGCTCAACAAGCAGACATAGATCATAAAAATTTTGTTCTACAATCTACTGTGGAGAGTAACAACTGGGGTATTAAAGCCTTTTGAATGACCACCTAAGATGCACCTATTGGTAGTCACTCAGCTGGAATAAAGAAGAGTGAAGAAAATCAGAGTCATCTGGAAACAATTAGCCCAAAGATAAGATGGGCCATGAGGATCTCAGCCTCTACAACCCAAGACCAGAAGATCTAGATGGTTCCTGGCTGCTCAGGAAGGAATCAAACCTGGAGATCCTGGATAGAGTGGGAAGAAAAAAGTGGAAAAAATTAACAAACACAGAAATGACCAAAATTACTGGTCAGATGTACACTGGCAGAACCCTTGAGACTATGGCACCGAGTTACCCTTCAAGGCTAGAAATGCACTCACTTACATGGATTGGCTTTCAGCACAACAGTAGAAAGACCTACATGAGGAACACCTACCCCTGGGCAATGTACCCACCTAATCTAGGGAGATACACTCCTACTATCAAGCACGCATGAGACACAAGAAGTGTGGCATTCATACACAGGGAAAGCTGGACAGACAAGAATGCATGGATGATAGGAGCACAGCGAGTGGATGGACACAGGCGGCAGGTGGAGTAGTTTCTTATGGTTGCTGTTGTTGTGAAGTGCCGTTGAGTCATTTCCAACTCATAGAGACCCCATGCACAGCAGAACAAAACACTGCCCGATCCCGAACCAGCTCCATAATCCCTGCTATACTTGAGCCCATCATCGCAGCCACCGTGTCAATCCATCTCATTGAAGGCCTCCCCCTCTTTCG
>NW_006922486.1:556293-561525 GCF_000298275.1 Orycteropus afer afer | reverse complement strand
TTTCCCTGGCCAATTCTTTCAGAAGTGGACGGCCTCTTCCTTCTTCCTAGTCTGTCTCAGTCTACAAGCTGAGCTGTTACCTGTGCACCAGGTGCATCTCACTAGGTTTTTAAACAGCAGAGGCTCAGCCTCTAAACTTACATCTACATGTCACCACAGTAGGACAAACCGACAGACAAGTTTGTCCTGCTGTTGGAGACCTCTCGTTATCACCCCTACCTGGCCAACTGTTTTTCTGTCTGGCTTCCTGGCTTTTAAACCCCTTTGTCCTGGTCTTCTGGCCTGCTTCTTTGGGCGTTCCTGAGTTGTCTCTCCTCCCATGTATCCCTGGGGCTGACTGATCTTCTGTCTGGGTTCAAGGCTTTTATCCCCTTTCTCCTGTTCTTCCTGCTTGCTACTCTGGGCATCCCTGCTTTGTCTCTACTCACCTGTAACCCTGGGGCTGACTGCTCTTCTGTCCAGGTTCAAGGCTTTTATCCCCTTTCTCCTGTTCTTCCGGCCTGCTACTCTGGGCAGGCCTATGTTTCCCCTCCTCACCTAATCCCTTTGGCTGACTGCTCTTCTCTCTGGCTTCCTGGATTTTATCCCCTTTCTCTTACTCTTCTGGCCTGCTACTCTGGGTGTCCCTGCGTTGTCTCTCCTCACCTGTAACCCTGGAACTGACTGCTCTTCTGTCTGGCTTCAAGGCTTTTATCCCCTTTCTCATGCTCTTCCCCCTGCTACTCTGGGCATCCCTGCATTGTCTCTCCTCACCTCTAACCCTGGTGCTGACTGCTCTTCTGTCCAGGTTCAAGGCTTTTATCCCCTTTCTCCTGTTCTTCCAGCCTGCTACTCTGGGCAGGCCTGAGTTTCCCCTCCTCACTTAATCCCTTCAGCTGACTGCTCTTCTTTCTGGCTTCCTGGATTTTATCCCCTTTCTCCTACTCTTCGGGCCTGCTACTCTGGGTGTCCCTGCATTGTCTCTCCTCACCTGTAACCCTGGGGCAGACTGCTCTTCTGTCCGGGTTCAAGGCTTTTATCCCCTTTCTCCTGTTCTTCGGGCCTGCTACTCTGAGTGGTCCTGAGTTTCCCCTCCTCACCTAATCCCTTCGGCTGACTGCTCTTCTGTCTGGGTCCAAGGCTTTTATCCCCTTTCTCCTGCTCTTCGGCCTGCTACTCTGGGCGCGCCTGAGTTTCCCCTCTTCACCAAATCCCTTCGGCTGATTGCTCTTTCTGTCTTGCTGGATTTTATCCCCTTTCTCCTGCTCTTCCGGCCTGTTACTCTGGGCATCCCTGAGTTGTCTCTCCTCACCTGTAACCCTGGGGCTGAATGCTCTTCTGTCTGGGTTCAAGGCTTTTATCCCCTTTCTCCTGCTCTTCCTTATGGTTGGGGATGGTAATTAGAACGCTGAAACCAGATGTGCAAGAACTGTGAAATATAAAACAAGTTTACTATGTAAATTTGCACCCAAAGCACAATATTGAGAAGAAGAAGGAGGAGGAGGAGATGGAGAAGAAGAAGAAAAAAAAGAAAAGTAGAGGAAGAGGGAGAAGAAGAGGAAGTAAGAGAGTAAGAAGATGAAAGGAGCACAGAGTTACTGTACCAATAAAAATAGGTCAATATTCATTCTTTTCAGGAGGTGGAATATGATAAAGAACTGATAGCTTTAAAGGAAGGAATTGATGTTTCACTGGAGGAATTGTTGAAAATCAAGGCTCCAGGAATTGATGGAATGCCTATTGAGATATTACAACAAAAGGTTGCTGTGCTGGAGGCACATACTCATCTATGCCAAGACATTTAGAAGACAGCTACCTGGCCATCTGACTGCAAGAGATGTGTATTTGTAGCCATTCCAAAAAAAAGGTGATCCCATAGAGTGGAGATTATTGAACAATATCATTAATATCACATGCAAGTAAAATCTTGCTGAAGATAAGTCAAAAATGGTTGCAGCAGTATATTGACCAGAAACTTCCAGAAATGCAAGATGAATTCAGAAGCAGATATGTAACAAGGGATGTCATTGCTGATGTCATATGGAGCTTAGCTGAAATCAAAGAATACCAGAACAATGTTTACTTGTGTTCTTTTGCCTATGCAAAAACATTAGGCTGTGCGGATCATAACAAATTATGAATGACACTGAGAAGAATGGAAATTCCAGAACAATTAATTGTACTCCTGTGGAACCTGTATATAGACTAGCTGTCATTCAAATGGAGCATTGGAATACTGCATAGTTTAAAATCAGAAGATTGTGTGTCAGGATTGTATCCTTCCACCGTAATTATTCAATCTGTATGCTGAAGAAATAATCCAAGAATCTAGGGATATAAAGACAAATGCAGCATCAGGATTGGAGGAAAATTCATTAATAACTTCTGGTATGCATATGACACAACCTTGCTTGCTGAAAGTGAAGATGACTTGAAGCACTTACTGAAGAAGATTAAGACTACCTCTGGAGTATGGGTTACATCTCCTTATAAAGAAAACAAAAATTCTCACAACTGGGCCAATAAGCAGCATCCTGACAAAGGGAGAAAAGTTTGAAGTTCTCTGGTTTCCTATTACAACCAACACCAATGGAATCAGCAGTCAAGAAATCAGACAACATATTGCATTGGGCAAATCTGCTGCAAAAGACTTGTTTCACATGATGAAGAGCAATGATGTCTCCTTGAAGACGAAGGTGTGCTTAATCTAAGTCATGATATTTCATTCATTTATTATGCATGTTAGAGCAGAACAATGAATAAGGAAGACTGAGGAAGAGTTGATGCTTTTGACAAGTTGAGTTGGAGAAGAATGCCAAGAGTACCATGGTCTGCTTAAAGGACTAATAAAACTGCCATGGAAGAAGTGCAGCTGGAATGTTCCTTGGAAGTGAGAAGGCCAGACTTCATCTCACCTATTTGTCCAGGTTGTCAGAAGGAACCATTCCCTGGAGAGGGATATCATGCTTGGTGACGTGGAGGGTCAATGAAAAAGGGGAAGATGGACAGACACAGTGACTGCAATGATGAGTTCATGTATAACAAAGATCGTGATGCTGGCACAAGACCAAGCAGTGTTAGGTTCTGCTGTGCATAGGGTCACTTTGAGTCGGAGATGACTCAACAGATCCAACAACAACAACAATATAATAAAGGTCATAATTTGGGTCTCATGGACTTGTTTTAATTGTCTTCAGCTTCATCTTGAAATTGCATATGATCATTTCATAGTCTGTTCCTCAGTCAGCCCCTGGTCTTTTTGGCTGACGATATGGAGCTTCTTCATCATCTCTTTCTATAATGATCTGATTCCTGTATTCCATCTGGTGAGGTCCACATGGATCATCAATATTTATGTTGTTGAAGAAAGGTACTTGCAATGAACAATTCTTTGGTCTTGCAAAATTCTATCATGTGGTCTCTGACATCATTTCTTTCACAAAGGCCATATTCTCCAACTACCTGAGATTCTTTTTTGTTTCCTACTTTCACTTTATAGTCACCATTAATAATCAAAAATCTTGATTGCATATTTGGTCAACTTCAGCCTTCAGAATTTGGTAAAAATCTTCAATTTCCTGTTCTTTGGCTTTGGTAGTTGGTACATAAATTTGAAAACTAGTAGTATTAACTGGTCTTCTTTGTGTTGTTGGGGTTGCTGTGTGCCATTGAGTTGGACACAACTCATGACAACCCCTCCTTGGGTTTCCAAAGTGATATCACTACAAAATTAGATTGCCCAACCTTCCTTCTGAGGAGTGGCTGGTGGGTTTGAACTGCCAGCCTTCCGGTTAGCAGTCAATTGCCTTAAGAACTACACTATCAGATCTCCTTTGTACACATATGGATATTATCCTGTCACTGACAACATTGTCCCTCAGGTTAGATCTGGAAGCATTTCTTGTGACAATGAATGCTACAGCATTTCTCTTCAATTTGTCATTCCCAGAATAGAAGATCATAAATCTTTCTGTTTCAAATTGGCAACACCAGTCCATTTCAGCTCACTAATGCCTAGGATATCAATGTTTATGAATTCCATTTCATTTTTGACAACTTCTAATTTCTCTAGATTCATACTTCACACATTCCATCTTCTAATTATTATTGGGTGGTTGCATCTGTCTTACCATTTTGAGTCATGCCACATCAGCAAATTAAGTTCTTGAAAACTTTAGTCCATCCATGTCACTAAGGTCACCTCTATTTCTAGGAGGCAGTTTTTCCCAAGTTTTGTTTTAATGGAATTATAACCTGAGGGGCTCAACTTCTATCACTATATCAGACAACCTTCATAAAGTTTTCCAGTAATATATCAGACAGTGTTTCACTGCTGTTCATAAGGTTTTCACTGGCCGGTTCTTTGAGAAGTGGATGGCTTCTTCCTTCTTCAGCGTCTGTCTTAGTCTGAAAATTCTACTGAAACCTGTGTACCATGAGTGACCCTGCTGGCATTTGAAATACTGCTGTTGTTGTTGTTGTTGTTGTTGTTATGTGCCTTCGAGTCGGCCCCGACTCATAGTGACCCCTCCTTGGGTTACCGAGGCAATATCACTATGGAAGTAGGATTGCCCAACATTCCTTCTGAGGAGTGGCTGGTGGGTTTGAACCACCAGCCTTCTGGTTAGCAGTCAAGTGCTTTAGCCACTATGCTACCAGAGCTCCCAAATACTGCTAGGATATCTTAAAGCCTGACAGCAACATGCAAACCACCACAGTGCAATAAACTGACAGATGTGATTTACTTTAATGGTATATTCAAAACTCCATTATAGTCACAAACTAAAATATTCTGTTTTCTGTACCTTCTAATTCAACACATCCAATACTACTTTTCTCTTTAAAATTCTCAATATTCTCTTTCATTCTGAATTCAGATAAATTTTTTTCTCACATGGATAAAATGAAAATTAACTGAACAGTTTCTTCACAGACTTCATTGAAACCTGCTAATAATGTTTTCAAGTATAATATATAAGAAGTAAAATTTTCCTATTCTATCTAGTTCAAAATATCAATAATGTGTTCTTCTGTTCTTTTGACATAATTTCTTCTCAAAAAATTGTTTTATGGAGGCGGGGCAAGATGGCGGACTAGGCAGAAGGATTGCACACACCCTCTTCAACAAAGAAAATGGAAACCAATTAACACAGACACAGAAGATAATCTTGGACCCCTGAGCCCTGAAGGAAAGGATTCAGAATTGGACTAAACCCCAATTAGCAGAAGAATTTGCGTGAAAATACCAAAAAA
>NW_006922486.1:546795-551896 GCF_000298275.1 Orycteropus afer afer | reverse complement strand
CTATGGGGAGGAAGTGGGAGGGGAGCTGCTGCATTGTAAATTTTGGTCAATGACATGAGACAAAGTATGTGTGAACTGCTGTATGAAAAGTGAATTTACTCTGTAAATCTTCACCCAAATCCTAATAAAAAAAAGAAAAAAAGAAAAAGAAATTGTTTTATTTCCTGAAAACTTGTCTACCTAAGGACAAGTAATAACTTACCTAACATAAGTGTCACTAACTAGGTTATGGCACATCCTATACGAGTAAATCAACATTAGTTACAATTACAGCTATTGAAAATTTCCCTCACCCTTTATACCAAGAGAAAATACAGAATTCTTACGACCTAGGGAATGTTACACAGAGTGGATTATCAATTGTTTTTAAAATAGATTCCCCTCCTAATGTCATGCTTAAACTTTCATTACTGAATCTTTGCCTTGAGAGTTTCCCATGAGATTAAGCTCTGACAATATCAGGACAACCATTTAGCATCTTTCAACCCTGGGTCTTCCTTCTATGTGTATGTGTATCCTTTTTGTGTGTATGTGAAGGAAACTAACAAACAAAAATTGGAATTTTCGCTCAGAAATACAATGGAATCAGATATTCACTGTGTATTACAGTTTGCATCAACCCAATGCCTAAAGTTTATTTCCCTTGCATAATATCAATAGCAACAGCTGCAAAGTTTGAGAAGTCATTTCTGATATAATCTTAGAATTCCCATCTCCAGTAAATGGAACTCTATGCTGTTCAGGGTTATTTTGTCACTGAAGATATCCAATAATTTTTAACTTCCAAACTCATTTTCTATGAATTGGTACTTAACTCTCCTATATATATTTTCAAGCATCGGTGGCATGCCTTAAATCTTGCTGCCTCAGTCCTTCTCCCAGAGGACAGAGAATTTCATGGTTCTTTAACTTACATGGATCAGAGTAAGGAAATGGTTCATATTTAAAGATGCATAGCTTATTAATATAACAATATTGATAACATTTTATCTCGTTTTTGATATTAGTAATAGGAAGTGCTTTAAGAAGCCATTTTGAAGGAGAATTTGAACAAAAAAAATCTAGAAGCCATTGACGTCATCCTGCAACTCTGGAACAAAGGATAAAAAATGGTATTCTCTCCATAGCTTGTAGAAAAATAATTATCCTTAAGAAGTTCTGGGAAGCTCCCCCACTAGCACACCTTACAGCCCTAACACAGGGGATCTTCTAGTAGCCTGCCCATACTCTATCAGCTGTCTTCAACAGTGAAAGGAGGAAAATATATATTTTTCTATATACACTTACATATACATACATATATATATGTATGTGTATGTATACATATGTATATGTGTATGCACATACACACATACACAGACACATGTATATATGTATATTCAAATATATTCAAATTAATTGAGCACTTTCTTAAAATTGTTGACCAAATTTAAACAAAAGTTGATTTTGTGGTATAGTCACTGGAAAAATGAATTAAAAAATGTATTCTTCCTTTACTACTTTAAAGCAGTACTTCTTCCTTTACTACTTCTGCTGATTAGCAGATAAATTCAAAGCCAAAATTTGAAAGATGACACTACAGAAGAAACACAAAATATAGATACCCTTGTTATTGTGGGTTAGTAAAAGCATCCTGTATAATACCTAATGCCAGAAGATGAAGAAAATATAATTTATTGGTACTGAAATAAAATTATATCTTCAAAAACAGAACCACAAAGGAGAGAGTTTCCTTTGGTCCTAATTGGAAAGAATAAATATAAGATATTTAGATAGAAAGATAGATAGATAGATAGATAGATAAATATGATATATATAGATAAATAAATATTTTCAAATCAAAACACTATGGCCAGAAACCCAATAATGATGGTACAAAAATAGTTTTTAAAGTTTACATGTTAGCCATTTGAGTTCCTATCTTTCTGCCAATTATGAGAAGTTCTAACCCACTAGAACTAGAATTTGAAAAATGCAACTCAGACAAAGGTGAGACATAACTTTATAAAGATAACAATGATATTACTTTGTAAATGGGTTTTACCTACTTAAACATGGGTATAGAGTAAATGTGATATTGATGAATTGCTGGTGAGAACTAAAATATATGAAAGAATGTTGAAAAAAAATCAGTAAACTGTGAGTTGGAATGCTTAGACATTCATGGATTAGGGAATGGAGAAATAAATTGCTGTGAGTGTTATAAGGGATGATGCAGCAGTTAAATATGAATTAGTAATAATCTCTATAACTTTCATTGGCCCATTTAACTTAAATAAAACAAAATTCGATTTAAATCACAGTAATATTTATTGGAATTTGTTAAAACACACAGACACATATGCACAAAAAAAGATATTCAATATGACTTATATTGACAATTATATTTTAAGGAGGAATAATTGTGGGATTTGTCCAAAGGGGGATACAAATCATGACTGTAATTGTTAGTTGCAAGAGTTAATTATTAGAATAGCTCAAGTTTATTTATATAACTGGAGATCATAGAAATAATAACAATCCTTTTTTATTAAATTACCTTCAATTATTACATACAACTTTTTAAACATACAGTGATTTCAGAATTACATATACAATATTGTAAAAGCAGTTTTTAAGGATATTGAGAGAGAGAAAAAATCTATTTTCTATCAGATGAAAATAATGATGGGATATCTATTAAATTCTAGTTTCTTGTAATTCTCATATCCAACAGCTTCTAAATTACCCAGCCGCACAGATTCACACCACATTAAGCTATTCAAATCATATCAGTGTTGAAACCATGTGCATATGTCGTATTTTAATCTTTTCTTTCTCTAAATGATGACTTATTTTAAACATTGCATCTTTCTCATAAGTTTTACTTTTTTCATATGATATTTTTTATATGTTATTCATCATTTTCACTTTATTTCATGGATACAAGAGAGCAACATCTGTGTTCCTGGTATGTCTATCATCTTTCTTTCTTTCTTTTTTTATTTTTTTTGGCACTGTTAATACTCAAAATGGGAACTCTCAATTCTAAATCCCTGAGAACTCTAGAATAAATATTTTGTTATATATGTATACTGATGCAGATGGACTTTCTTGTAGGAGTAAATATTTCTCCTTGTAGTTATTTAAAATAATTATAGATTGTGTGTTTATAACTACATAAATGTAGGTATACTGAAATAATAAATCATAATTCAAATAGACAATGAAATAAACATTATGAAAAAATCAAATTACATTGAAAAAAAACACTTGTAAACACACAAACAAAAAACAATTTAGCTCAAAAAGAATATCATCCTAAAGTATTACACTTTAAAAAAAAAACTTTATGAGACCAAAATGATGATAACTAAAGAAGAGAAGAGATATTTAAGGGGAGTGACTCTAAATGAATGGAGGTGAAACAACTAGACTAGATTTAATAAGAATGTCAAAACAAAATGAAGAATGTAATTAAAGCCTCTGAACAGTATGTATAGAAATACTTAAATGAGAGGATACTTTGAAGTGTAACTTGTGACCAAAATTAAAATAAAATAAAACTCTTTGAGCATTTATTTTTAATATAATGTTAGATAAGCTTGCATTTTTCATCAAAGCTTTGCCAAACAGAGTATACATGAGAAAATGATTTATCTCCCTAGGTTTTTCTTCACGTAAATAAATTGTGATTAGTAATACAACTCAATATATCCAATGTTTAACATTTAATTTTAATATACAACATTTTAATATTCAACATTAATTGGATGTCAATATATGACATCCAAACAGAATGGGTAAAGAAATAATAATTAATTATATTCAAGTAATGGGAGCTTTGGTAGTGTAGTGCCTAAGGCACTTGACTGTTAATCAGAAGGCTGGCAGTTCAAACCCACCAGCCACTCCTCAGAAGGAAAATGGGGCAATCTACTTCCATAGTGATATTGCCTCGGAAAACCCAAGGAGGGGTTACTGTGAGTCGGGTCCGACTTGATGGCACATAACAACAACAACAATATATTCAAGTAAAGCTTTTTTTCCAAATGATTATCTGCTGAGCATTTATGTATCCTCCCTTCTTTTCCAAAATGACAAAAAGTGTAAAATTTTAACTATATCTATATTTGAAAGTTATAATACATGGTTATATAAATATCATTTCCAGTTCAAAAAAAAGAGCAATCATATCTAGGGGACCTTGGAAGATCTTTTAAATATTCTGGTGAGAGTACTATTGATCTCCCTGTTCCTCAAGCTAAGGATGATGGGGTTTATGAAGGGGGACACCATGGAGTAGAACATTGCAGTGAGAAGGCTTTGAATAGAAGATACCTATGAGATGGGCTCCAAATAAGCAAATAACCCAGAGATTATGAACAATATAATAGTAGCTATATAGGGGGAGCAGGTAGATAAAGCTTTGTTTTGGGCTTCTACAGATTGCATCTGGTTCACAGTAGAGAATATGTTAACATTGTTGTTGCTGTTAGGTGGCATCGAGTCATTTCCAACTCATAGCAACCCATGCACAGCAGAATGAAATACTGCCCAATCCCATGCCAGCTCCATGATCCCTGCCATACTTGAGCCCATCATCGCAGACACCATGTCAATCCATCTCATTGAAGGTCACCCCCTCTTTCATCGACCCTCCACAGTACCAAGCATGATGTCCTTCTCCAAGAAATAGTCCCTTCTGACAACATGACCAAACTGGATGAGATGAAGTCTGGCCATTCTCGCTTCCAAGGAGCACTTTGGGTGCACTTCCTCCAGGGCAAATCTGTTAATTCTTTTAGCAGTCCATGGTACTTTCAGCATTCTTCGCCAGCACTACAACTCAAAAGCATCAACTCTTTTTTGTTCTTCCTTTTTCATTGTCCAGCTCTCACATGCATATGAGGCAATTGGAAATATAACGACTTGTGTCAGGTGCACATTAGTCCTCAAGGAGACATCCTTGCTCCTCAGCACTTGAAACAGTTCCTTCGCAGTTGACTTTCCCAATGCTACACATCATCTAATGTCCTGACAGCTGCTTCCATTGGCATCGATTGTAGAAACAAGCAATGTGAATTCTTTGACAACCTCAATCTTCTCTCCATTTATCGTG
>NW_006922486.1:525464-546026 GCF_000298275.1 Orycteropus afer afer | reverse complement strand
GAGTGAGTGCCTCCAGTGGGGCATCCATTTGTTGAAATATCTCAATCCGTATTCTGTCAATTCCTGGAGCCTTGTTCTTTGCCAATTCCTTTATTGAAGCTTTGACTTCCTCCTTCAGAATCATTGGTTCTAGATCATATACCACTTCCTAAAATGGGTGAAGATCAACCAATTCCTTTTGGTACAGTGATTCTGTTTATTCCTGCCATCTTCTCTTGCTGTTTCCTGCATCATTCAATATTTTGCCCATAGAATCTTTCAATATTGCAAATCGAGGCTCACATTTTTTCTTCAATTATTTCAGCTTGCAAAATGCTGAACGCATTTTTCCCTTTCGGTTTGCAAACTCCAGATCTTTGCACAGTTCATTATAATAATTGGTTTTGTCTGCTCAAGCTGCTCTTTGAAATATTCTGCTCAGCTCCTCTATCTTGTCATTTCTTTCATTGGCTTTAGTTTCTCTCTGCTCAAGGGCAAGTTTCAGAGTCTCTTCTGGCATCCATTTTGGTCTTCTCTTCCTTTCTCATCTTTTTAGTGATCTCTTGCTTTCTTCATGGATAATGTTCTTGATATCCTCCCAAGATTCTTCTGGTTTTCTGTGGTTGGTGTTCAATGCATCAAGTCTATTCTTTAGATAGTCTCTAAATTCAGGAGGGAAATATTCAAGATAATATTTTGGCTCTCTTGGAGTTGTTTTAATTGTCTTTGACTTCAAGCTGAACTTGCATATGAGCAGTTGATGATCTGTTCCACAATCAGCTCCTGGCCTGGTTTTGGCTGAAGATATTGAGCTTTTCCACTGTCTCTTGACACAAATGTAGTCAGTCTGATTCCTGTGTGTTCCAGCTGGTAAAGTCCATGTGTAGAGCTGCCATATGTGTTGTTGAAAAAGGTGTTTGCAATGAACATGTCATTGGTCTTGCAAAATTCTACCATGCGAGTTCCAGCATTATTTCTGTCACCAAGGCCAAATTTTCCAACTGCTGGTGATTCTTCCTTCTTTCCAACTTTTGCATTCCAGTCACCAGTGATAATTAGCACATCCTGATTACATGTTCTGTCAATTTCAGACTGCAGAAATTGATAAAATTCTTCAATTTCCTCAACTTTGCCTTTGGTGGTTGGTGCATAAATTTGAATAATAGTAGTATTAATGGGTCTTCCTTGTAGGTGTATGGATATTATCCTATCACCGACAGCATTGTGCTTCAGGACAGATCTTGAAACATCCTTTGTGATGATGAATGCCACACAAGTCCTCTTCAAACTGTCATTCCCAGCATAGTAGAGCACATGGTTGTCTGATTGAAAATGCCAAAACCAGTCCATTTCAGCTCAGTAATGCCAAGGATATCAAACTCTATACATTACATTTAATTTTCGACAACTTCCAATTTTCCTACATTCATACTTCATACATTCCATGTTCCAAAGAGATGAATAAGATGATGTTCTGCATAATTTTTCTGTCTCAGAATATTGCACAGAGTGGGATGAGATGCTTAGGATTTGAGGATAAGCACAAAAAAAACTGGTGGATGACATTGGATTTTGTGAATGGAAGTCTGAATACGGTGCCTGTGTGAGTTGCAGAATAAACCATCTCACTGACCCACAAGGCCCCTGCGATCTGTGTGCAAAAACTTGGTGTGAGGATGAGCTGATAATGCAGAGGGTGACAAATGACAACATAACGGTCATAGGACATGACCACAAGGAAAAAGAACTCTGTGGATCCAAATAAGATAAACAGGAAAGATTGAGTAATACATTTATTAAGAGAGATCAGCATACTGCCCATTAGCGAATTCACAATTCCTGTAGGAACAGTTACTGAGATATAACAAAAATCTCTGAGGGTTAAGATGCCTATAAAGAAATATATTGGAAGGTGAAGGTGTGGGTCTGTCACAATGACCAAAAAGATTAGAAGATTCCCAGCCATGGCTCCCATATAAGCGACTAGGAATAGCAGCCCTTACAAGACTTGAAGCTCCTGTGAGCCTGTGTTATCCACGAGAAGGAATTCTGTGATGGCAGTAAGGTTGTCCATGTCTGTCAGTATGCGTCAGTTCTATTGAAGCCAAAGGATAAAGAGATAAGAAAGCATTACAAAGAAAATGGAGGACGAACTATCCTCATATGAAATAACTGTGATATTTGGTATGCTGCATTTAAAGATTCACATTTCATATGTCATTATTATGTGATGCATATGTTCTTAATTATAAAATGAAATGTAAGAATGAGAATATAGGACTAAAAATGTCAATATCAATAATTCAATCAGTATACTCATACCATTTTGAGAGTCTTTGTTTTTGTTTTTATTTTAGTTGGATTTAAAAATAAAAATACAAGTCCCAAAGCAAAAAAGGCAATAGGATAAAAAATAATAATAATAAGCATACCTTCTGACTTTGATATGTTGTTTCAACTCCACACATTAATGTCTCTCACAAAGATTCACTGATGTAGAATGCAACACAGTGATATGCCAGTTTTCTTCATTGGGCATGCACTGGAGAAATCATTCTCAGAAACATGTATTTTTACTGTAAACCATTTAAAGAAATGAGTATTGTGTATTGTGATTCTCTGTCACGCTTAATGATTACTTTCTGGATGATACTGATGTACTTATATCTCCTAGAAGCCTCATAGGAAGTGATAACTACATCCACTGGAAAGATAAAGCACTTTAATGTTTTCCCCCCCACATATATTAGGGCCAGTTCACTGGGATTAATTATATTAGTAACTTTTTTTTTTTTTTTTTTTCAGTAGATAACAGGATCTTCCAAATGTTGAAAAAGCACAAGTTCTTGAAAATGTTATTTTTAAGTCAGAATTGGTTTAATGATATTTCATAGTTACTGCTTCATGATAATAGAATCAATGTACTTACTCTGGGGAAAACAAAAATGCCAACACTCTTCGTGCATATACCTTTTATTATTAAGCAAATGTAGCTATAAAATGTGTAATAGAAGTGGATGTAGTAGAGGAAGTACGTGCTCACCGCTCACATCTCAGCTAAGTTAACAAAAATTCTCTGAAAGGTCCTCAAAATAATCAATATTAGTGCTAGTTCTCATGCAATAGTTGAAAGTCACAGCTGTAGAATGAAAACGTAGTATATTGGCAAGTATCACACAATATAAACCTCCTAAACAAAACCTCAGAGACAGATGATATTCTGTTGTCTCTAAGGTAATGAGGAAAGAAAATTATCTGACAAATCTTTAGATAATTGCAGGAATTCTTACCAAGAAATGAGTAGGAAAACTTGGGCATTAATTAAGGAAAAATAAAAAAATCTCAAACAACTGTTACCTTCTTCTTTCCCAAATGACCTCCTCACTTCTCCCAAACTGCCATTCTACTTTCATAGCCTCACTCACTCCTGGTATCTATCCTGTTATGGTTACTATCTTCCTTTGAGTATTCATTTTTTTTTTTTCTTCTCCCTTCACTTTCATATTCTCATCAATAGACACTGTCTTCCCACCCTTCCTTTACAAAAATTTCCTCATCGTAATTAAACATCTCAATTTAAGTCACCATCAACTCTTGACCTCAGGATGATCTCTACCACTTTCAAATCTTGAAACGGACAGACAAATTGGTACATTACTTAGGATACCTATTAGAAGGACTAGGGAATGCTTGATCTTGGTTTAATAAGAAGAAAGGGGTGACAAAAAGTGAGAATTTTGCTAATTATGCTGAACACAACATGCACTCAGTTTTTGCTAAAATCTTAGGAAAAGGATACAATCTGTAAATCCTCTCCTTAAACTGTTTTTCATATTGACTGTGGAGTAATCTAATTATACCTACCAGACTATGTTGCTTATAGATGAAGAGGTAGTTACCAGAACAGAGCAAGTGAGTATTCTGTGGTTTGAAATCTCAAAAGGTGTCAGGGTTGTATCCTTTCACCATACCTATTCAATTTGTATAATGAGCAAATAATATTTTCTCTTTCAGCAAATAGGGGAAAAAAAACACAAAAGTCCTCACAATAAGACCAATAAGCAACACCATGATAAAATGAGAAAATATTGACGTTGTCAAGCATTTCTTTTTACTTGGTACCACAATCATTGCCAATTGCAGTAAAAACAAAACAAAACAAACAAGCAAACAAAAACTCAATACCGTAAGGTCAATTACAACTCATAGATACCTGCATTGGTGTTCTAAGGCTGTATATGCTTATGGAACCAGACTGACCCACCATTTTTCCATGGAGCATCTGGTGTGGTTGAATCACCAACCTGTTGATTAGCAGAGAAATACTTTAACCAGTACTCCACCAGATTTCCTTAACCATGGCTGTAGCAGTTAAAAAAAAAAAAAAAAGTGAACAATTTATTCTTTGCGTAATTGCCTGCAAAAGATTTATTTAAAGTTTTCAAAAAGCAAAGATGCCACTTTGATTAGTAAGGTGCACCTAACCCAAGCCATAGTATTATTAATCTCCTCATATGAATGTTAAATCAAGGCAATCAATAATTAAGACCAATTAATTGTTGATGCATTTGAACTATGGTGTTGTTGAAGAATATTGAATATACCATGACCTGACAAAAGAAAGAACAAATTACACTTGGAAGAAATACAATCAGAAAACACTTCTCAGAAAATTTTCTCTTGGAAAAAATATAGTCAGAAAACACTCCCAAGAAGCAAGGATGGTGAGCATTCAACACATTTTAGACATGTTATCAGGAGATACCTGTACATGGAGAAGGACATCATTTTTGTATACGGTCAGGGAAAAGAGGAAATTGAAGTCAATTGACATAGTGGCTGCAACAACGGGCTAAAAAATAGTTTTATTATGTTTTGTTATGTTGTATATATTTTCACACAGTTGAAAGTGACTCAATGGCATCTAACAACAACAGCGTCTCTGAGTCTAGCTATAAAAAGAGTTCCACATTTTTCTTCAGAACTTGGTGTTGTAGTAAAAGTAATGGAAAAGGGATAGAATTTCTTGGATGCTATTTTTAATTTGTGGATTTGTTCTGAAGAACTTTATTAGTTTATAATAGGGAGAACTTTGAATTAGGTGTGTAAATTCTGACACTGACAAAAATCATCCTTGATGCTGAGAAATTTTGATGATTGATATGTTTCTGTAACTGACTAATGGGGTCTAATGTTTTTCTCTGATGCCATTTTGGCAGAGCAACTCATGGACCATTCATTATCAATAAAGATGTATCCTTCAGCTATTTCTATTTCTGAAATTATAGTACTATCTATGAAATGTTATATCATATAGTTTGAAAATAAGATATGGAGCAGTATTAAGCTTGTTTTGTATCTTCAATATTTCATAAACTTACATTAATGGCATATGTAATGAGCTAAACAACTATGAGTCAAACATTTTTTGAATTTTTTCCATAGAACATTATATAATAATTTCTTAAGATGCTTTTAAAATATGTACATATGAACATTCATATATATACATAAATGAAATATTTCCTCATGAACTCTCTTCCTCAAAATTTACATTCTTACAAAGCTGATTCATAAAAATAAACATTCCTCAATAAAATACATGTTATTTAATTTTCATGGAAATGAATTTGTGTCTGCATGATCAGAATAGACTGTTAATTTTGAAGTTAATATTATACTGCTTTCAACAGATATAACTCAGTTTGGAAAGTATAAATTTTCCTGTCTAAGGAGAAACAATTTTTCCTTTTATTAAGCATCACCTGTGTAGGAAGAGAATGATAGGCTATATCAATTTTTACTAAATATTTGGAATATTTAAAGGGGATTACTAGTGGAAGGTGGGGAATTAAACAGTTTCCACTAAGCATAACCTTTTTCTTACTTGACACAGAAGCACCATAATATCCTTATATTTCAAAGGGTCACCATATGGAAATTTTCAATTCCTTATCTTTCTTCTTTACATGAATGTTTTCCTCTGAGAATACATCTTTCTACTGATTTCAATCCTGCACATTCCTATATGTAAGCTCTTTTTTAAGTGGATAATCTATCTTACATAAGAAGTATATTAATTTTATTCTCATTTTCTTGAGATAACATATCTTATCAATCTAGTCCTCAACATGATGAGCAAGCAGAAGAAACTAATCCTTCTATACAAATTTGATACTAATTCATGTAAGTGGTAATAAATCCCAGTGTCACTTATGACCACATCAGTAAGCAAACTTTATAAATATCCATTTGCTTTGGATCACCTTCTGCATAATTATCCTCAATACTTCAAAATAACAATTTAATTTCCAGAGCAATTGTGCTTTAATTTCACTAGAGATTTCAGCTGCTTCTCTGGCATACAAATGATAGAAATCACACTATGTTCTATTCATGTGTTCATACTTTCAAAATGGATTTTTATTTAAATTTTAAAAACAAATATCTTCCTGTCATATATCAGCTTAATATCTTTTATTGGTCTCTAGCACAAGGTAAATGTATTTTTATCTTATACAGACATCACCAAAAGATCATAAATGAACATAAAATTATGAAACCAGTGATGAATCAGTTGCAAGGTATCCATGCATTGACCTTAATATACAAATTTTGGAAGATGTGTAAAAATTAGTGTCTGTCAAATGGGAGGGAAACCTAAATATATACTGGATCATAAAAAGATATATATGACTTTGGGTTCCTTGAAACTAAACACACACACACACACACACACACACACAAACAAACAAAATGGAGGCTGTGGGATAGAGAAAATTCATGTAGTAATGCATGGATTTAGATGTCATACACAAAAAAAGGTCTTAAACTTACCTTGCCCACACAAAGAGCTCTCAATGGGTTGTTTGGGGCGCAATAATAATAATAAAAATAAAAGAAAAAACAGAAACTGAGAAAATTTTCAAAGAGACAATGTGCAGCTTTACGTGCACTGAACACTGAGAATATTGAGATTTTCAGTGTGGCCTTAGAGCAATTCCCCAAATTGTGAATAGATTCATACCTACAGAACGTACAAAAGCTCTTTCAGCAAATACTGGAATGGAACAGATTCTCTAATCAGCTATCATTTGGATTAAAAATAGTAAACAGACATCTTAGACTACTAAACATTAAAAAATAATATTAATAAAATAAATGAGATATTACAAATATATCTTTTTCAACAATATAAAAAGTGTTTATACACTTGGATTTCACCAGATGGGATACAGGAATCAGATTGATTACATCTGTGGAAAGAGGCAATGGAGAAACCCAAAGGCCAGGAGCTGATCATCATTGCTCATACTCAATTTCCATTTTAAGTTGATGCTAATTAAAACAAGTCCATGAGAGTCAAAAATAACCTTGATTATATCCCACCTGAATTTAGCTCTAACGGAATAGTGCCTAAGGCATTTGAGTGCTAAACAGAGGGCTAGCAGTTCAAATCCTTCAGCCACTCCTCAAAGGGAAAGTTGGCCAATCTACTATGGTAGTGATATTGCCTCAGAAACCCAAGAAGTTGCCACTAGGAGTCAGATCCAACTTGATAGCAGTGCATTTGGTTTTTTTTTTTTTTTTTTTTGAATTTAGAGACTGTATGAAAAATAGATATGACACCTTAAATATCAATGACCAAAAACCAGATGAATTGTTGGATGACATCAAGAACATCTTTGATGAAGAAAGCGAAAGTTCATTAAAAAGACAGGAAAGGAAGAAAAACCAAAATGGATGTTAGAAGAGACTGAAACTTGCTCTTGAATGGAGAGTAGCTAAAGCAAATGGAAGAAACGACAAGAGAAAAGAATTGAACAGAAGATTTCAAAAAGCAGTTTGAGAAGACAAAATCAATTATTAAAATGAAATATGCCAAGACCTGGAGCTAGAAAACTAATAGGGAAGAATGCACTAGGCATTTCTCAAGCTGAAAGAACTGAAGGAAATGTTCAAGCCTTGAGTGGCAATATGGCATGTTTCTATAGGCAAAAATTGAATGATGCAGGAAACACTAAAAGAACATTGCAGTATCACTAGCACCAAATACCAGGCTACAGATTAATGCATAGACAGGTGAGAAAAGCATGTGGGGGTAGGCAACCAGGAATACACCCTAGACCAAGTACATATTTGGCTGAAGATAATCCTACATACACACTTGTACTACAAATTTAGACACATACATTATAGAAACAGCACAAGACAAGGTGGCAGGAAATTTGCAGAGACAACCAAATATCTTGTGAGAGAGTATCATAAGGCCTGGGGGTTTGAAGCCATAGTCTCAGGGACATCATACTCAATTGGCACACGTAGTTCATAAAAATTTTGTTCTACAACCTACTGTGGTGAGTAGCAACTCAGGTGTTAAAACCTTTTGAATGGCCACCTAAAATGCACCTATTGGTCTCCCCTCAGCTGGAATAAAGAAGAATGAAGAAAATCAGAGTCATCTGGAAACAATTATCACAAAGATAAGATGGACCATGAGGACCTCAGCCTCTACAACCCAAGACCAGAAGATCTAGATGGTGTCGGGCTACCAATGCCAACTGCTCAAAAAGGAATCAAACCTGGAGTTCCTGGATAGAGAAGGAAGAAAAATGTGGAACAAAATTCAAAAATGCAAAAATGACCAGAATTACTGGTCAGAAATAGACTAGGGGATACCTTGAGACTATGGCCCCTATAGTCATATGACTGTATGATTATATGAGTATGACTACCCTTCAAGCCTATAAATGGACTCACTCACATGGATTGGCTCTCAGCCTAACAGTAGAAAGACCTACATGAACAACACCTCACTCAGAGAAATGCACCCACCTACTGTAGGGAAATGCACTCCTTGAATCAAACAGCCAAGGGACACCAGAATGGTAGCATTCACATATGTGGAAAGCTGGGCAGACAGGAATGTATAGATGAAAGGATCACAGGGAGGCAAGGGGTGGAGAGTTTCCCATGGTTTTGGATGGTAACTGGAGCCATGAAACCAGATGTGTATGAACTGTGAAAAGTAAAACAGGTTTATTATGTAAATTTTTACCCAAACAATAATAAAAAAGAAGAAGAAGAAGAACAAGAAGAAGAACAAGAAAAAGGAGGAAGAGGAGGAGGAGGAGAAGGAGGAGGAGGATAAGATGATGGAAGGAATATACAGAGTCACTGTACCAAAAAGAATTGCAATGCCAATGTTTATGCATTCCATTTCATTTTTGACAACTTCTAATTTTTTTTTTTTTAATTCATACTTTGCACTTTCCATCTTCCAATTATTATTGGGTGTTTGTATCTGTCTTCCCATTTTGAAGACATGCCACATCAGCAAATGGAGGTCTTGAAAACTTTAGTTCATTCATGACATTAAGGTCAACTTTATTTCTAGGAGGCAGCTTTTCCCAAGTTTTGTTTTGACTGATTTACAACCTGAGGAGTTCATCTTCTATCACTATATCTGACAACTTTTGTAAAGTTTTCTAGTAAAATATCAGACCATTTTTCACTGCCATTCATAAGTTTTCCACTGGCCAATACTTTGAGAAGAAGATGGCCCCTTCCTTTCTCAGAGTCTGTCTTAGTCTGGAAATTCTACTGAAACTAGTCTACCATGAGTGACCTTCCTGGCATTTGAATACTGTGGCATGTCCTACAGCCTCACAGCAACATGCAAGCCACCACAGTGCAACAAACTGACAGATGTGGTGTACTTTAATGGTATATCCAAAATTCCATTATTGTCACAAACCAAAATATTCTTCTGCTTTCTGTATCTTCTAATTCAATACATCAAAGTAATACATTTCTCTTCAACATTCTTATTATTCTCTTTCATTCTGAATTCAGACACATTGTTTTTCCCACATGGATAAAATGGAAATGAACTGACTGAACCGTGTCTTCACAGACTTCACTGAAGCCTGCTAATAAAGTTTTCAAGTATAATATCTAAGAAGTAAAATTTTCCTGTTCTCCTCCCTAGTTCAAAATATCAATAATATGCTCTTCTGTTCTTTTGACATAATTTCTTCTCAAGAAATAGTTTTTATTTCCTGAAAACTTGTCTACCTAAGGACAAGTGATAACTTACCTAACACAAGTGTCACTAACTAGGTTATGGCACATCCTAGATGAGTAAATCAACATTAGGTACAATTACAGTTATTCAAAATTTCCCCCACCCTTTTTACCAAAGGAAAGCACAGAATTCCTAGGCCCTAGACTATGTTACATAGAGTGGATTATCAATTATTTTAAAAATAGCTTCCCCTCCTAATGTCAAGCTTAAAACTTTCATTACTGAATTTTTACCTTGGGAGTTTCCCATGAAATTAAGCTCTGACAATATCATGATAACCATTTAGAATGTTTCTACCCTGGGTCTTCCTTATATGTGTATGTGTATCCTTTTTGTGTGTAAGTGCAGGAAATGAACAATCAGAAATTGAATTTTAGCTCAGAAATATAATGGAATCAGATATTCACTGTGTATTACAGTTTGCATCAACCCAATACCTAATGTTTATTTCCTTTCCATAAGATCAATAGCAACAGCTGCAAAGTTAGTGGAAGTCACTTCTGATATAATCTTAGAGTCCCATCTCCAGTAAATGGAACTCTATGCTGTTCAGACTAATTTTGTCATTGGAAATATTCAATAAGTTTTCATTTCCAAGCTAATTTTCAATTAATTGGTAGTTTTCTCTTTTGTATATATTAGCAATCATAGGCGGCATACCTTTAATCTTGTTACCTCAGTCCTTCTCCCAGAGGACAGATAATTTTATGGTTATTTAACTTACATAGATCAGAGTAAGGAAGTGGATCATATTTAAAGATGCACAGCTTATTAACATAAGAACATTGATAATGTTCTATTTCATTTTTTTATATCAACAATAGATAGTGTTTTAAGAAGCCATTTTGAAGGACAGTTTGAATAAAATCTGGAAGCTATTGATGTCGTCCTACAACTCTGGAACACAGGATATGAGTGGTATTCTCTCAACAGTATTTCCAGCAATACAATCATTCTGAAGAATTTCTGGGAGGCTCCCCCACTACCACATTTTGCAGCACTAACACAGGTGATCTTCTAGTAGCTTCTATCAACTGTCTTCAACACTGAAAAAAGGAAAGCATATATGTGTGTATATATACATACTTATATACACATACACACATATGCACACACATACATATATATATATTCAAATATATTCAAATTAATTGAATAATTTTTAAAAACATTTTGACCAAAGTTAAAGAAAATTTGATTTCTTGGTAGATAGTCATTGGAAAAAATGAATTAAAAAATGTATTCTTCCTTTACTACTTTAAAATGATAATCAGCAGAGAGATTCAAAGCTAAAATGTGAAAGATAACACTACAGAAGTAACACAAAATATAGATATCCTTGTAGTTATGAATTAGTACAGACATTCAATATAATATCTAATGCCAGAAGATGATGAAAACATAATTTTTTGGTATTAAAATAAAATGATCTCTTCAAAAACAGAACTACAGAGAAGATGGTTTTCTTTGGTCTTAATTGGCAAACAATGAATATAAGATATGAATATAGATAAAAAATATTTTCAAATTGAAACACTATGGCCAGAAACCCAATGATGATGGTTTTGAAGTTCACATGTTGACCATTTGAATTCCTATTTTTCTGCCAATTATGAGAAGTTCTAACCCACTAGAACTAGAATTTGAAAAATGCAATTTAGATGAAAGTGAACTACAACTTTATAAAGATAACCATGGTGTTAGTTTTATAACAAGGTTTTACCTGCTTAAACATGGATATGGAGTAAATGTGATTGATATTGATGACCTCCTGGAGAGAACGTTAATATATGAATGAATGTTGAAAAAAAATTAGTAACTGAGAGTTGGAATGCTTAGACATTCATGGATTAGGGAATGGAGAAAAAAATTGCTGTGAGTGTTATAAGGGATGATGCAGCAGTTAAATATGAAGTTAGTAATAATTTCTATAACTTTCATTGGCCCATTTGAATTAAATAAAACAAAATTTGATTTGCATCACAGAAACATTTATTGGAATTTGTTAAAACACACAGACACATATGCACAAATAAACATATTCAATATAAATTAATCCTTAGTTGACTATTATATTTGAAGGAGGAATAATTGTGGGATTTGTCCAAAGGTGGATTCAAATCATGACTGTAATTGTTGGAGTCAAGATTCAATTATTAGAATAGGTCAAGTTTATCTAATTGTCTGGAAATCATGGAAATGATAACAATCTTTTGTTCCTAAGTCTAGATTACCTCAATTATGGAATAAAGCTTTTTATCTATACACTCGTTTCAGAGTTACATATACAATATTGTAAAAGCAGTTTTTAAGGGTATTGAGAGAGAAAAAAATATCTATTTTCTATCAGATTAAAATAATCATGGAATATATATTAGATTATAATTTCTTATTATAATTCTCATGGTTTCCATCTTTTAAATTACCAAATCCCTCAGATTCACACCATCATAAATTATTCAAATCATGTCAGTGTTGAAACCAGACATATATGTCATATTTTATCTTTTCTCTCTCTAAATGATGATTTATTTTTAACATTGCATCTTTATCAGAAATTTTATTTTTTTCATATGATAGGCATTTTTTTATATGTTGTTCATTGTCTTCATTTTATTTCATGCATACAAGAGAGCAATATCTGTGCCCTGTGGGTGTGTTCCATCTTTCTTTTCTTTTTCTTTTTTTTTTTTTTCCTTGGCACTGTTAACACTCAAAATGGGAATTCTCAATTTTAAGTTCCTGAGAACTCTGGAATAAACATTTTGTTATATATGTATACTGATACAGATGGGCTTTCTTGGAGGAGTAAGTAATTTCTCCTTGTAATTATCTAAAATAATTATAGATTGTGTGTTTATAAATACATAAATACAAGTATAGTGAAATAAAGAATCATAATTCAAATTAAAATGAAATAAACATGATGAAAAAATAAAACTACATTGAAAAAAGCACTTGTAAATAAATAAAGAAAATTTACTTCAAAAAGAATATCATCCTTAAGCATTTCATTTAAAAAATATGGGACCAAAAGGACAATAACTAAAGAAGAGAAGATCTATTTAGAGGGAGGGAGTCTAAATTAATGGAGGTGACACAAATAGGCTATATTTAATAAGGATGTCAAAACAAAGTAAAGAATGTAACTAATGCCTCTGACAGTATGGGTAGAAATACTTAAATGAGAGAATACTTTGTTGTGTACATTGTCATCAAAGCTTAAAAAAAAAAAAAAACCCTTTGGACATTTTCTTTTATATATACTGTTAGATAAGCATGAATTTTTCATCAAGATTTTACCAAACAATCAGAATATACATGAGAAAATGATTTATCTTTCTAGGTTTTTCTTCACTTAAAAGAAATTGTGATTAGTAAGACAACTCAATATGTCCTATATTTAACAGTTAATTTGAATATTCATCATTTCAACATTCAAAAGGAATATTTGACATTCAAATAGAATGGGTAAAGAAATAATAATTCATTATATTCAAGGAAACGTTTTTCAAATGATTATCTGCTGCTTATTGAGACATCCTCCCGTTTTTCCAAAATGACAAAGTGTTTAAAATTTTATCTACATGTACGTTTTTGAAGTTATTACATATGTTTATTTAAATATTACTTGGAGTAAAAAAAAAGCGATCTCTCTAGAGGGCCTTTGAAGATTTATTACACATTCTTCTGAGAACACTCTTGATCTCCCTGTTCCTCAAGCTAAAGATGATGGGGTTTAAGAAGGGGGACACCATGGAGTAGAACATAGCAGTGAGAAGGCTTTGCATAGTAGATACCTGTGAGATGGGCCCCAAACAAGCAAATAACCCAGAGAATATGAACAATATAATAGTAGCTATCTGGGGGCAGCAGGTAGATAAAGCTTTGTTTTGGGCTTCTACAGATCGCAGCAGGAACACAGTAGAGAATATGTTAGCATATGAAATGAATAAGATGATGAAGAAAAATAAGACAACACAAGAACTTACCACAAGGACTACTGTCTCAGAAAATTGCACAGACTGGGATGAGATGCTTAGCACTTGAGGAATAGCACAAAAAAACTGGTGAATGGCATTGGATTTTGTGAATGGAAGTCTGAATACGGTGCCTGTGTGAGGGGCAGAATAGACCATCCCACTGGCCCACAAGGCCCCTGCGATCTGTGTGCAAAAACGTGGTGTGAGGATGAGCTGATAATGCAGAGGGCGGCAAATGGCAACATAACGGTCCTAGGACATGACCACAAGGAAAAAGAACTCCGTGGATCCAAATAAGATAAACAGGAAAGCTTGAGTAATACATTCCTTAAGAGAGATCAGCATACTGTCCATTAGAGAATTCACAATTGCTTTAGGAACAGTTACTGAGATATAACAAAAATCTATGAGGGTTAAGTTGCCTATAAAGAAGTACATTGGGAGGTGAAGGTATGGGTCTGCCACAATGACCAAAAAGGTTAGAAGATTCCCAGCCAGGGCTCCCAGATAAATCACTAGGAATAGCAGACCTTGCAAGACTTGAAGCTCCCGTGAGCCTGCGTTACCCACAAGGAGGAATTCTGTAAAGGCAGTAAGGTTGTCCATGTCTGTCAGTATGCTTCAGGTCTGCTGAAGCCAAAGGATAAAGAGATAAGAAAATATTACAAACAAAATGGAGGACAAACTATTCTCATATGTAATAACTATGATATTTTATATGCTGCATTTAAATATTCACATTTCATACATCATTATTATGTGATGCATATATTTTTGTATATATTAAATGAATTGAAAGAATGAGAATATAGGACTAAAAATGTCAATGCCAATAAATGCGATCAGTATACCTTGCACAATTTAGAGAGTCTTTGTTTTTGTTTTTCTTTTAATTGGGTTTTAAAACAAAAATACAAACCCAAAAAGCAAAAAATCAATAGGGTAAAAACAAATAAGCATATCTGCTGACTTTGATATGTTGTTTTACCTCCACACATTAATATCCCTCATGAAGACTCACTGATGTAGAATCCAACACTGTGACATGTCAGTTTTCTTCACTGAGCACGCACTGGAGAGACCATTCTCAGAAACATATATTTTTAATGTAATCCATGTAAAGAAAAGTGTATCATGTATTGTGATTCTCCGTCATGCTTGATGATTACTTTCTGGATGACACTGATGTACTTATATCTCCTAGATGCTTCACAGGAAAGTGGTAACTGCAGCCTATGGAAAAATAAAACACTTTAAATTCCCCTCCCTCAGATTTATTGGGGACAGTCCACTGGGATTACTTATATTAGTAACTTTTTTTTTTAAGTAGATAACAATATTTTCTAAAAGTTAAAAAAGCACAAGTTCCTTAAAATGTTTTTTTTTTTTTTAAGTCATTGTTGGCTTAATGACATTTCAAAGTTACTGCCTTGTGGTAATGGAATCAATATACTACTTACTGTGGAAAAAAAAAAATGCCAACTCTGTATACGTATATACCTTTTATTGTTAAGCAAACGTAGCTATAAAATGTGTAATAGAAAATGATATAATAGAGGAAATATGTACTCATCCTTCACATCTCAATTAAGTTAACAAAAGATCTCTGAAATGGCCTCAAAGTCATCAACATTAGTGGTAATTCCCATGTAACAGTTGAAAGTCACAGCTGCAGAATGAAAAACTATTATATTCCCTAGTATCACACAATACAAACCTGCTAAACTAAATCTTACATACAGTTGACACATTGTTGTCTCTAAGAAGGTAATTGTTGTTGTTGTTGTTGTTATGTGCCGTCGAGTCATACCTGACTCATAGCGACCCCTCCTTGGGTTTCAGAGGCAGTATCACTACGGAAGTAGGATTGCCCAACCTTCCTTCTGAGGAGTGGCTGGTGAGTTTGAACCGCCAGCCATCTGGATAGTAGGCAAGTGTCTTAGCCACTATGCTACCAGAGCTCCCAAGAAGGTAATTAGGAAAGAAAATTATCTGACAAAATCCTGAGATAATTGCAGGAATTCTTACCAAAAATATGAGTAGGAATACTTGGCCATTAATTCAGGGGAAAAAAAAAAAAAATCTGAAAGACCTGTTACATTCTTCCTTCCCAAATGACTTCCTCACTTCTCTCAAACTGCCATTCTACTTTCATAACCCCAATCACTCCTGGTATCTATCATGCTATGGTTACTATCTTCCTTTGTGTTTTCAATTTTTTTCTTCTCCCTTCACTTTCATATCCTCATCAATAAACACTGACTTTCCACTCTTTCTTTACAAAAAAATCCTCACCCTAATTTAGCATCTTAGTTTAACTCACCATCAACTCTTGACCTCAGGAAGATCTCTACTTCTTTCGACTCTTCCAAAGGATAGAGAAAGTTGTATACTACTTAAGATACCTATTAGAAGGACTACAGGATGCTTGAGCTTGGTTTATAAGATGAAAGGGACTACAAATAGTGAGAATTTAGCTAATTGTGCTGAACATAACATGCACTCCATTTGTGTTAAAATCTTCTCCTTAAGGTATTTTTAATATTGACTGTGAAGTAATCTAATTATACCCACCAGAGTATGCTGCACATAGATGAAGAGGTAGTCATCAGAACAAAACAAGTGAGTACTCTGTGGTTTGAAATCTAGAAAGGTGTCAGCGTTGTATCCTTTCACGATGGTTATTTATTTTCTTTGAGAAAATAATTCAAGAAGCTAGACTATATGAGCTTGGGTAATCCTACTTCCGTAGTGATACTGCTTCGGAAACCCAAGGAGGGGTCTCTATGAGTCGGGTTTGACTCGACGGCACATAACAACAACAACAACAACAAGACTATATGAAGAACATCACAGCATCAAGACCAGAGGAAGACTCTTTAACAACCTGTGATAATCAGATGACACAAGTTCACTTGCTTAATTTGAACAGGTCTTGAAACACTTGCTGAAAAATGAAGGATTACAGTCTTCTGTATGGATCACTCCTCAATATAATGAAAACAATAGTCCTCACAGTAATACCAATAAGCAACATCAAGATAAACTGAGAAAATGTTCATGTTCTCAAAAATTTCTTTTCACTTGGTATCACAATCATTACAAAATGCAGTAAAAACAAAACAAAACAAACAAGCAAACAAAAACTGAGTATCATAGCCACTCTCATTGATCTTTTAAGGCTGTAAATGCTTATGGGGGCAGACTGGCCCATCCTTTCTCCAAGGAGAGTCTGGTGTGGTTGAACCAGCAACTTTTGATTGACAGACAAATACCTTAACCAGTACTCCACCAGAGCTCCTTTACCATGGCAGTAGCAGTAAAAAAAATTGGATGATTTATTCTATTGGGCAAATTGCCTGCAAATATTTCTTTAAAGTTTTCAAAAAGCAAAGATGTCACTTTGAGTTGTAAGGTGCACCTAACCCAAGCCATAGTATTATTAATCTCCTTATATGCATTTGAAAGCAAGGCAATGAATAATTAAGACTGATTAAGTATTGATGCATTTGAATTATGGTGTTGTTGAGGAATATTCAATATACAATGACTTGACAAAATATAGAACAAATTACTCTTGGAAGAAATACAGTCAGAATACACTCCCAAGAAGCAAGGATAGTGATCATTCAACACCTATGTTTTAGACATGTTATCAGGAGATATCTGTACATGAAGAAGGATATCATTTTTGGTATACGGTCAGGGAAAAGAGGAAGGTGAAAGACACACTGGCTGCAACAATGGCCTAAAAAAAGTGATGACTGTGAGGATAGTGCAAGACTGGACAGTGTTTAATTATGTTGTATATAGTTTTACACAGTCGATAGTGACTCAAGGGCATCTAACAACAGCAATCTCCAGAGTCTAGCTATAAAAAGAGTTCCAAACTTTTCCTCAGAATTTGCTGTGGTATTAAAAATAATGGAAAAGGGATGGAATTTCTTGGATGCTTTTTTTTTAATTTTTGGACTTATCCTGAAGAACTTTATTAGTTCACAATAGGGAGAACTTTGAATTAAGTGTGTAAATTCTGACACTCTTGTAAAAATCATTCCAGAAGCTGAGAAATTTTGATGATTTATATGTTTCTGTAACTGACTAATGGGGTCTGATTTTTTTCTCTAATCCATTTTGGCAGAGCAACTCATGAACCATTCATTATCAATAAAGATGTATCCTTCAGCTATTTCTGTTTCTGAAATTATATTATTATCTATTAAATGTTATATCATGTAGTGTGAAAATAAGATGTGGACCAGTATTAAGCTTGTTTTGTATCTTCAAAATTTCATAAAATTACATTAATGGCATATGTAATGAACTAAACAACTGTTTGTCAAACAACTTTAGAATTTTTATCCATTGAATATTACATAATAATTTCTTTGACATGCTTTTAAAATATATAATATGAACATTGATATATATACATAAATGAAAGATTTCCTCATGATCTTGCTTCTTCAAAATTTTCATTCTTAACAAAGCTGATTTGTAAAAATAAACATTCCTCGATAAAATACATGTTATTTAATTTTCATGGAAATGAATTAGTGTCTGCATGATCAGATAAAACTCTGTTAGTTAATGTTATAATGTCAATGTTATAAAGTTAATGTTATAATACTTTCAACAGATATAATTCAGTTTGGAAAGTATACATTTATCTGTCCAAAGAGAATCCATTTTCCCTTTTATTAAGCATCACCTGGGTAGGGATAGAATCATTGGCTTTACCAAATTTTCCTAAATAACTAGAATATTTAAAGGGGATTACTAGTTGGAGGGAGGAGCTCTGGTAGCATAGTGCCTAAGGCACTTGACTGCTAACCAGAAGGCTGCTGGTTCAAACCCACCAGTCACTCTTCAGAAGGAAGATGGGGCAATTGACTTCCATAGCGATACTTCCTCAGAAACCCAAGGAGGGGTCGCTATGAGTCGAGTCCAATGCAACAGCACATAACAACAACACCAATACTAGTTGGGGGTGGTGAATTAAACAGTTTCCACTAAGCATAACCTTTTGCTTACTTGACACAGAAGCACCATAATATCCTTATATTTCAAAGCTTCACCATGTGGAAATTTTTGATTCCTTATCTTTCTTCTTTACATGAATGCTTTTCTCTAAGAGTGCATCTTTCTACTGGTTTCAATCCTGCACATTCCTATAGGTCATCTCTTTCTTAATGATTAATCTATCTTACATAAAAAAGTTTACTTATTTCATTCTCATTTGCTTGAGGTAACATATCTCATCAATCTAGTCCTCAACATGATGGACAAAGAGAAGAAAAAAATCCTTTCATACAAAGTTGATATTAATCCATGTATATGGTATGAAATCCCAATATCACTTATGACCAAATCAATAAACAAACTTCATAAATACCTATTTGCCTTGGATTACTTCTCCATAATTATCCTCAATACTTCATAATAAAAAATAATAATAATAATTTTTTTGGGAATTATGCTTTTACTTCTCTAGAGAATTCAGCTGCTTCTCTGGCATACAGATGATAGAAATCACACTATGTTCTATTCATGTGTTCATATGTTCAAGATGAATTTTTATTTAAATTTCAAATACAAGTATCTTCCTGTCATATATCAGCTTAGTATCTTCTATTGACTTCTAGCACAAGATAAATGTATTTTTATCTCATTCAAACATCACCAAAAGATCATAAATGAACATAAAAGTTATGAAATCAGTGCAGAATCAGTTGAAAGGTTTTCATGAACTGATGTTAATATATAAATTTTGTAAGATATGTAAAAATTAGTGTCTGACAAATGGGAGGGAAACTTAACTATATATAGAAGCATAAAAAGATATATATTCTTTGGGTTCCTTGAAAATACACACAAACACACAAAAAGGAGGCAGTGGAATAGAGAAAATTCATGTAAAAATACATGGATTGAGATTTCACTAAAAAAAAAAAAAATCCTTAACCTTATCTTGTTAATACCAAGAACACCCAATAGGGTGTTGTGGGCAGAAAAAAAAAAAAAAAAAAAATAAATAAAAATTGCGGGATTTTTTTCTCTTTTGAAACAGAAGCTTAGAAAATTGTCAAGGAGAACATGTGCAGCTTTATGTGCACTGAAAACTGAGAATAATGAGATTTGCAGTGTGGCATTGGAAGGATTCTCAAAATCATAAACAGATTCAAACCTACAGAGCATACAAAAGCTCTTTCAGGAAATAGTGGAAAGGTACAGATTTCTTAAACAACTTTCCTTTGCATTAAAAATTATAAATTGATATATTGGCCTATTCAGCATTAAAAAATAGTAATAAAATAAATAAGATATTAAAATATATCTTTTTTTCAACAATATAGAAAGCAAAAATACACTTGGATTTCACCAGATGGAATACACAGGAATCAGATTGACTACATCTGTGGAAAGAGAATAGAAAAGCTCAATATCTTCAGCCCAAACAAAGCCAGGAATGGATCATCAATTGCTCATATGCAAGTTCCTGTTGAAGTTGAA
>NW_006922486.1:523531-524504 GCF_000298275.1 Orycteropus afer afer | reverse complement strand
AATCCTGGATGGAGTGGGAAGAAAAATGTGGAACAAAATTCAAAAACACAGAAATGACCAGAATTACTGGTCAGATATAGACTGCCAGAACCCTTGAGACTCTGGCCCTGGGTTAACCTTCAAGCCTATAAATGGACTCACTCTCATGGACTGGTTCTCAGCCCAACAGGAGAAGGACCTACATGAAGAATACCTACCCCAGGGTAATGCACCCACCTATTCTAGGGAGATGCACTCCTTGGATCAAGCAGCCATGAGACACCAGAGAGGTGGCCTTCATACAAAAGGAAAGTGGGACAGACAAGAATGCATGGATTAAAGGAGCACACGGAGGGGGTGGACACAAGGAGGCAGGGGGAGCAGAGTATCTTATGGTTTGGGATGGTAATTGGAGCCATGGAACCAGATGTGTTTGAACTGTGAAATGTAAAACAAGTTTACTATGTAAATTTGCACCCAAAGCACAGTTTAAAAAGAGGAAGAAGAATAACTTGAAGGAAGAGTAGCAGGAACAGGAGAAAAAGGAGGAGGAGGATAAGGAGAAGGAAGTGGAGGAGAAGGAGGAGGAGAAGGGGAAGGGGAAGAAGATGATTAAGAAGACAGAAGGAATGCAGAGTCACTGTACCAAAAAGAATTGGTCAATATTCATCCATTTGAGGAGGTGACATATGATGAACAGATAGTTTTAAAGGAAAGAATTGAAGTTTCACTGCAGGAATTGTGGAAAACAAGGCTCCAGGAATTGATAGAATACCTACTGAGATGTTTCAGCAAATGGGCACTGTGCCAGAGGTACTTACTCATCTATGCCAAGAAATTTAGAAGAGAGGTGGCTGGCCAGCTGACTGCAAGAGATCCATATTTGTAGCCATTCCAAAAAAAGGTGATCCCACAGAGTAGAGATTATTGAACAATATCATTAATATCACATGAAAGTAAAATCTTGCTGAAGATAAGTCAAAAATGGTTGTAG
>NW_006922486.1:492747-495936 GCF_000298275.1 Orycteropus afer afer | reverse complement strand
ACAATCATGGGAGAAGGAAGGGCTGCTTATGCACAGGGAGATAGCTCAGGGTGCAGAAGACTATGAAGAGATGGACATTGGGAGGGGGTAACTATGGGGAGGAAGTGGGAGGGGAGCTGCTGCATTGTACATTTTGGTCAATGACATGAGACAAAGTATATGTGAACTGCTGTATGAAAAGTGAATTTACTCTGTAAATCTTCACCCAAATCCTAATAATAATAAAAAAAAAAGAAATTGTTTTTATTTCCTGAAAACTTGTCTACCTAAAGACAAGTGATAACTTACTTAACACAAGTGTCACAAAATATATAATAGCACTTCCTAGGCAAGTAAATCAAAATTAGGTACAATTACAGCTATTCAGAATTTCCCTCATCCTTTTACCAAAAGAAAAATATAGAATTCCTAGGACCTAGGGAGTGTTATACATACTGGATTTTCAATTATTTTAAAAATAGCTTCCTCTCCTAATTTCATGTTTAAAATTTTCTTACTGAATCATTGCCTTGAGAGTTTCCCATGAAATTAAGCTCAGACAACATCATGACAACTATTTAGCACGTTTCCACCCTGGGTCTTCCTTATATGTGTATGTGTATACTTTCAGGTGTATGTGCAGGAAATGAACAATTAAAAATTAGAATTTTAGCTCAGCAATACAATGAATAGAATCAGATAGTCACTGTGTATTACAGTTTAATCAAACCAATAACTAAAGTTTATTTCCCTTGCATAAGATCAATAGCAACAGCTGCAAAGTTAGTGGAAGACACTTCTGATATAAACTTAGAGTACCCATCTAAATTAATGGAACTCTATGCTGTTCAGAATTATTTTGTCATTGGAGATATTCTGTTAAGTTTTCACTTCCAAACACATTTTCAATTAATTGGTACTTCTCTCTCCTGTATATACTAGCAATCATAGGTGGCATACCTTTAATCTCACTACCTCAATCCTTCTCCCAGAGGACAGGGAACTTCATAGTTATTAACTTACATAGATCAGAGTATGGAAGTGAATCTTATTTAAAGATGCACAGACTATTAACGTAACAACATTTAAGATGTTCTATTTCATTTTTTATATTATCAATAGGAAGTGTTTTAAGAAGCCATTTTGAAGGATAGTTTGAACAGAAATCTGGAAGCCATTGATATCACCCTGCAGCTCTGGAACACAGGATATGAATGGTATTCTCGCAACATCATTTCTTACAATTTAATTTTTCTGAAGAATTTCTGGGATCCTCCCCCACTACCAAATCTTGCAGCCCTAACACAGGTGATCATCTAGTACTCTATACTCTATCCAGCCCATACTCTATCAACTGTCCTCAACACTGAAAGGAGGAAGGTATATATGTTTGTGTATATATATATATATATATATACACACACACACAGACATATATATATGCATACATATGTATATGTGTATGCATATACACATACAACATATATATTTAAATATATATACTTGAATACTTTCTTACAATGTTTGAGCAAAGTTAAAGAAAAGTTGATTTCTTGGTAGATAGTGACTGGAAAAATGAAACAAAAATGTGTTCTTTCTTTAATACTTTAATGTGATAATCAGCAGAGAGATTCAAAGCCAAAATTTGAAAGATTATACTATAGAAGTAAGAGAAAATATAGATACATTTGTAGTTGTGGGTTAGTACAAACATCGTATATAATATCCAATGCCAGAAGATGAAGAAAATCATTTATTGATATTAAAATAAAATTATCCCTTCAAAAACAGAACCAAGAAGGCAATGGTTTCCTTTGGTCATAATTGGAAAGAATAAGTATAAGACATGAATATAGACAAACAACATTTCAAATCAAAACACTATGGCCCAAAACTCAATAATGATGGAACAAATATAGTTTTTAAAGTTCACATGTCAGCCACTTGAGTTCCTATATTTCTGCCAATTATGAGAAATTCTAACTTCCTAGAAATTTGAAAAATGCAACTCAGCCAAAGGTGAGGCACGACTTTATGAAGATAACAATGATATTAGTTATATAACTGGTTTTTACCTGCTTAAACATGGATATGGAGTAAATGTGATACTGATGAATTGCTGGTGAGAACTTAAATATATGAAAGAATGTTGAAAAAAATTAGTAAACTGTGAGTTGGAATGCTTAGACAATCATGGCTTAGGGAATGGAGATATAAATTGTTGTAAGCATTATAAAGGATGGTACAGCAGTAAAATATGAAGTTAGTAATAATTTCTATAACTTTCATTGACCCATTTGAGTTAAATAAAACAAAATTTGATTTATATCACAGTAACATTTATTGGAATTTGTTAAAACACACAGACACATATGTACAAATAAGCATATTCAATATGAATTAATCCTTAGTCGACAGTTATATTTGAAGGAGGAACAATTGTGGAATTTGTCCAAAGGTGAATGTAAACCATGATTGTAATTGTTAGATTCAAGATTTAATTATTAGAATAGGTCAAGTTTATCTAATTATCTGAAAATCATGGAAATAATAACAATCTTTTTTTTCCTAAATCTAAATTACCTCCAATTACTGAATAAAGCTTTTTAACTATACATGGATTTCAGAATCACATATACAATATTGTAAAAGCAACTTTTAAGGGTATTTAGAGGGAAAAAAATATCTATTTTCTATCAGATGAAAAGAATCATGGAATACATATTAAGTTCTACTTTCTTATAATTCCCATGGCCACCAGCTTCTAAATTACCAAACTTCTCAGATTCACATCATCTTAAGTTATTCAAATTACATCAGTGTTGAAACTATACACAAATGTTATATTTTTATCTTTTCTCTCTCTAGATGATGATGTATTTTTAACATTGCATCTTTATGAGAAGTTTTATAATTTTCATAAGATAGACATTTTTTATATGTTGATCATCATCTTTATTTTATTTGGTGGATACAAGAGAGTAATATCTGTGTCCCTTGTGTGTGTAACATCTTTTTTTCTTTCTTTCTTTTTTTTTTTTTTTTTAATTTCTTGGCACCATTATTACTCAAAATGGGAACTCTCAATTTTCAATCCCTGAGAATTCTGGAATAAATCTTTTGTTATATACGTATACTAATACAGATGGACTTTCTTGGAGGAGTAAGTATTTCTCCTTGTAATTATCTAAAATAATTATAGATTGTTTT
>NW_006922486.1:489680-491592 GCF_000298275.1 Orycteropus afer afer | reverse complement strand
CTTCTACATATCACATCTGGAGCACAGTAGAGAATATATTAACATATGAGATGAATAAGATGATGCAGAAAAATAAGACAAAGCAAGAATTTACCACAAGAAGTACTGACTTAGAAAATTGCACAGACTGGGATGAGATGCTTAGGATTTGAGGAATAGCACACAAAAAAAACCTGGTGAATGACATTGGATTTTGTGAATGGAAGTCTGAATATGGTGCCTGTGTGAGCTGCACAATTGACCAGCCCACAGGCCCACGAGGCCCCTGCGATCTGTGTGCAAAAACGTGGTGTGAGGATGAGCTGATAATGCAGAGGGCAGCAAATGGCAACATAACGGTCCTAGGACATAACCACAAGGAAAAAGAACTCTGTGGATCCAAACAAGATAAACAAGAAAGTTTGAGCAATACATTCTTTGAGAGAGATCAGTGTACTGTTCATTAGAGAATTCACAATTGCTTTAGGAAGAGTTACTGAGATATAACAAAAATTGATGAGGGTTAAGTTGCCTATAAAGAAGCACATTGAGAGGTGAAAGTGTGGGTCTGTCACAATGACCAAAAAGTTTAGAAGATTCCCAGCCAAGGCTCCCAGATAAATTACTAGGAATAGTAGACCTTGCAAGACTTGAAGCTCCCGTGAGCCTGCATTAACCACAAGGAGGAATTCTGTGATAGCAGTAAGGTAATTCATGTCTGTCAGTATGCTTCAGTTCTGCTGAAGCCAAAGCATAAAGAGATAAGAAAATATTACAAACAAAATAAAGGATGAACTATCCTTATATGACATAACCATGATATTTGATATGCTGCATTTAAAGATTCACATTTCACATATCATTATTATGTGATGCATAGGTTTTTAATTATAAAATGAAATGAAAGAATGAGAATACAGGACTAAAAATGGCAGTGTCAATAAATGCAATCAGTATACCTTGCACAATTTAGAAAATCATTGTTTTTGTTTTTCTTTAAATTGGATTTAAAAATAAAAATACAAACCCAAAAAGCACAAAAGCAACAGGATTAAAACTAATAAGCATGCCTGCTGACTCTGATATGTTGTTTCTCTTCCACACATTAATATCTCTCATAAAGACTCACTGGTATAGAGTCCAACACCATGACACATCAGTTTTCTTCACTGAGCATGCACTGAGAGACCATTCTCAGAAACATATATTTTTAATGAAAACCATGTAAAGAAATGTGAATCGTGTATTGAGATTCTCTGTCATGCTTGATGATTACTTTCTGGATGACACTAATGTACTTATATCTCCTAGATGCCTCATAGGGAAGTGGTAACTGTGGCCTCTGGAAAGATAAAGTGCTTTTAATCCGCCCCCCCCCCACACACACACACATATATTAATTAGGGCCAGGCCACTGGGATTAATTATATTAGTAACTTTTTTTTTTTTTTTAGTTGATAACAGGATTTTCTAAAAGTTAAAAAAGCATAAGTTTTTTAAAATGTTTTTTAAGTCATTGTTGGCTTAATGACATTTCAAATTCACTGCTTTGTGATGGTGGAATCAATATACTTACTGTGGATAAAAATGCCAACACTGTATATGAATATGCATTTTATTATTAATCAAATGTAGCTATAAAGTGTGTAATAGAAGTTAATGTAGTAGAGGAAGTATGTGCTCACCCCTCACTTCTTAACTAAGTTAACAAAAGATCTCTGAAAGGGCCTCAAAATTATCAACATTAGTAATAACTCTCATGCAATAGTTGAAAGTCACAGCTGCAGAAAGAAAACGTATTACATTGGCTGTTGTTGTTGTTGTTATGTGCCATCGAGTCGGCCCCTACTCATAGCGACCCCTCCTTGGGTTTCCAAGGCGGTATCACTACAAAAGTAGGATTGCCCAACCTTCCTTCCGAGGAGTGGCTGGT
>NW_006922486.1:487037-489373 GCF_000298275.1 Orycteropus afer afer | reverse complement strand
ACTTCCGGTATCTATCCTATTGTTGTTACTATCTTCCTTTCAGTTTCTATTTTCCTTCTTCTCCCCTCCCTTTCATATTGACATCATTAGACCCTGACTTTCACCTCCTCCTTTACAACAAGCTCCTCACTCTAAGTTAGTATCTTAAACTAACTCACCATCAGCTCTTGACCTCAGGAAGACAGCTACTAATTTCAAATCGTCCAAAGGACAGAGAAAGGGGTATATTTATTCAGGATACCTATTAGAAGGACTAGGAGATGCTTGAGTTTGGTTTAATAAGACCAAAAGGGCTACAAAAATTGAAAACTTAGCTAATTATGCTGAACATAACATGCACACCATTTGTGCTAATATCTTAGGAATTCTGTTAAGCTTCTTCTTTAAGTATTTTTCATATTGGCTGTGGAGTAATCTAATTATACCTACCAGAGTATGATGTACATAGACAAAGAGGTAGTCATTAGAACAGAACAAGTGAGTATTGTGTGGTTTGAAATTTAGAAACCTGTCAGAGTTGCACCCTGTCAGCATACGTATTCAATTTGCATATTGAAAAAATATCCAAGAACAACAAATGATCCAAGAAGCTAGACAATCTGAAGAACATCACAGCATCAAGACTGGAGGAAGACTTTTTAAAATCCTGTGATATGCAGATGACACAAGCTCACTTTCTGAAAGTGAACAGGGCTTGAAGCACTTGGTGAGAAAAATCAAAGACTGCAGTCTTCTGTACGGATCACACCTTAACATAAAGAAAACAAAAATCCTCACAAGAGTTCCAATAAGCAATATCATGATAAATTGAGAAAATATTGAAGTTGTCAAGTATTTCTTTTTACTTGGTACCACAATCATTACCAATGGCAGTAAAAACAGAAAAACAGAAAAAAAAAAAAAAAAAAAAAAAACAAAGGAAACAAAACTCAGTAACATAAGGTCAATTATGACTCAATGCCACCAACATTGGTCTTTTAAGGCTGTAAATGTTTATGGAAACAGACTGCCCCATCTTTCTTTTATGGAGCTTCTGTTGTGTTCAAACCACCAACCTTTTGATTGCCCAACCTTACTTCCAAGGAGTGGTTGGTGGGTTTGAACTGCCAGCCTTCTGGTTAGCAGTCAAGTGCTTTAGCCACTATGCTACCTTTTGATTAGCAGACAAATACCTTAACTAGTACTCCACCAGAGCTCCTTAACCACGGCAGTAGCAGTTAAAAAAAAACAAACAAACAAACAAACAATTTATTCTGTTGGGTAAATCTCCTGCAAAAGACTTATTTAAAGTTTCCAAAAAGTAAAGATGTCACTTTGAGGAGTAAGGTGCACCTAACCCAAGCCATAGTATTATCAATCTCCTCATATGCATGTTAAAGCAAGACAATGGATAATTAAGACCAATTAAGTATTGATGCATTTGAATTTTGGTGTTGTTGAATAATATTGAATATACCACGACCTGACAAAATAAAGAACAAATTTCTCTATGGAAAAATACAGTCAGAAAACACTCCCAGGAAGAAAGGATGGTGAGCATTCAACAGATGCGTTTTAAACATGATATGTGAAAAAGGATATACCTGTACATGGAGAAGGATATAATTTTTCATATACAGTCAGGGAAAAGAGGAAGATGAAATCAACTGATACAGTGGCTGCAACTATGAGCTAAAAAATAGTGATGATTGTGAGGATGGTGCAGGACCAGTGTTTCATTATGTTGTATATAGTTTCACACAGTCGAAAGTGAATTGATGGGGTCTAACAACATTAGCATCTCTGAGTCTAGCTATAGGAGCTCTGGTAGCATAGTGCCAATGGCACTTGACTGCTAACCAGAAGGCTAGAAGTTCAAATCCACCAGCCACTCCTCAGAAGGATGGTTGGGCAATCTACTTCCGTAATGATACAGCCTAGGAAACCGAAGGAGGGGTCGCTGTGGGTCAGGGCCTACTCAATGGCACATAACAACAACAATGAGTCTAGCTATAAAATGAGTTCCATATTTTTCCTCAGAACTTGGTGTAGTATTAAAAATAATGGAAAAGGGATGGGATTTCTTGGATGCTATTTTTAATTCTTGGACTTATTCTGAAGAACTTTATTAGTTCACAGTAGAGAGAACTTTGAATTAGGTGTGTAAGTTCTGACACTCTGGCAAAAATCATTCCAGAAGCTGAGAAATTTGATGATTGATATGTTTCTGGAACTGACTAATGGGGTCTGATTTTTTTCTCTGATGCCATTTTAGCAGAGCAAATCATGAAGCATTATCAATAAAGATATATCCTTAAGCTATTCCTCTTTATGAAATTATATTATTATCTATTAAA
>NW_006922486.1:484750-485839 GCF_000298275.1 Orycteropus afer afer | reverse complement strand
CAAACATCACCAAAAGATCATAAATGAACATAAAATTATGAAACCTGTGATGAATCACGTGCAAGGTATTCATGCATTGATCTTAATATATAAATTTTGGAAGATGCGTAAAAATTAGTGTAGGATAAATGGGAGGAAAATTAAATATATACAGAATCATAAAAAGATACATATTCCTTTCGGTTTCTTGAAAATATACACACACACACAAAATGGAGGCTGTGGGATAGAGAACATTCATGTAATAATGCATGGATTGAGATTTCACTAAAAAAAAAAAAAAAAAAAATCCTCAACCTTATCTTGCTAATACTAAGAACACTCAAAAACACTCAATAGGGTGTTGTGGGCAGAATAAAAACTAAATACATAAAAATTGTGGGATTTTTTTCTCTTTTGAAACAGAAGCTAAGAAAATTGTCAAAGAGACCATGTGCAGCTTTATGTGCATTGAAAACTGAGAATAATGAGATTTGCAGTGTGGCATTGAGAGGATTCTCAAAATCATGAACAGATTCACACCCACAGAACATACAAAAACTCTTTCAACAAATAGTAGAAAGGTACAGATTTCCTAATCAGCTATCATTTGGATTGAAAATAGTGAACAGACATTTTAGCATACTCAGCATTAAAAACTAATAGTAATAAAATAAATGTGATATTACAAATATAGCTTTTTTTTCAATAATATAAAATGTGATTATATGCTTGGATTTCACTAGATTGGATACAGAAGGATCAGACTGACTACATCTGTGGAAAGATGCAATGCAGAAGCCCAAACCAGACCAGGAGCTCATCATCAATTGTTCATATCCAAGTTCTTGTTTAAGTTGAAGCCAATTAAAATGAGACCATGAGAGCCAAAAATGACTTTGATTATATCCCATCTGAATTTAGCTCTGCTGGCATAGTGCCTAAGGCATTTGACTGCTAACCAGAGGGTTGGCAGTTCAATCCACCAGGCATTCCTCTGAGGGACGGTTGGGCAATCTACTTCTGTAGTGATATTGCATCGGAAATCCAAAGAGGGGTTATTAAGAGTCAGATTCAACTAGATAGCGGTGCATTTGGTTTTGTTTTTTT
>NW_006922486.1:480575-483738 GCF_000298275.1 Orycteropus afer afer | reverse complement strand
AGAAATGACCAGAATTACTGGTCAGATATAGACTGGCAGAACCCTGAGACTATGGCCCTGACTTAGCCATCACACCTAGAAATGCGCTCACTTACATGGATAGGCTTTCAGCCCAACAGTAGAAAGACTTACATGAAGAACACCTACCACAGGGCAATGCACCCACCTATTCTAGGGTGGTGCTAAATCCAGTAACCATGAGACACCAGAAGGGTGGCATTCATATACAGAGAAAACTGGACAGACAAGAATGCATGGATGAAAGGAGCACAAGGAGTGGGCGGACACAAGGAGAGCAGAGTTTCTTATGGTTGGCGATGGTAATTGGAGCCATGACGCCAGATGTGCATGAACTGTGAAATGTAAACAAGTTTACTATGTAAATTTGCACTCAAAGCACAATTTAAAAACAACAACAACAAGAAGGAGGAGCAGGAGGAAGAGAAGGAGGAGAAGGAAGATGGGGGTGGGGGAAGTGAAGAAGAGGAGGAGGATGAGAAGAAGAAGGAGAAGAAGAAGGATATTAGGAAGATGGAACGAATACAAACAGTCACTGTACCTAAAAGAATTGGTCAATATTTATCCATTCAGGAGGTGGCATATGATAAATAACTGATAGTTTTAAAAGAAGGAATTGAAGTTTCACTGAAGGAATTGTTGGAAAACAAATGAAATGTCTATTAAGATTTTTCAACAAATGATTGCTGTTTTGGAGGCACTTACTCAACTATCCCAAGAAGTTTAGAAGACAGCTACCTGATCAGCTAACTGCAAGAGATCCATATTTGTAGCTATTCTAAAGAAAGTTGATCCCACAGAATGGAGATTATTGAACAATATCATTAATATCATCACATGCAAGTAAAATCTTGCTGAAGATAAGGAGAAAAAAAAATGGTTGCAAAAGTATATTGACCAGAAACTTCCAGAAATATAAGCTGGGTTCAGAAAAGGATATGAACAAGGAATGTCATTGCTAATGTCAGATGGATCTTAGCTGAAAACAAAGAATACCAGGAGGATATTTACCTGTGTTTTATTGACTATGCAAAAGCATTAGGCTGTGTAGATCATAACAAATTATGGATAGAGTTGAGAAGAATGGGAATGCCATAACATTTAATTGTGCTCCTGAGGAACCTGTACCTAGACCAGAAGATGTAATTGAAACAGAACAATGGGATACTGAATGGTTTAAATCAGAAGACTGTGTGTCAGGATTGTATCCTTCCACCATATTTATTCAATCTGTATGCTGAGTGAATAATCCAAGAAGCTGGGCATATAAAGAAGAATGCATCTTCAGAATTGGAGGAAAACTCATTATCAACTTGTGATATGAAGATGACACAACCTTTCTGGCTGAAAGTGAAGATGACTTGAAGGACTTACTGAAGAAGATTAAAAATTACAGTATGGAGTATGGATTACATCTTAAAATAAAGAAAACAAAAACCCTCACAACTGGACCAATAAGCAACATCGTGATAAATAGAGAAAAGAAAAGATTGAAATTGTCAGAATTCCTATTACTTCATTCCACAACCAACACCAATGGAAGCAGAAGTCAAGAAATCAGATGTCATATTGCAATGGGCAATTTTTGCTGCAAAATATCTCTGTAAAGTGCTCAAGAGCAAAGATGTCTCTTTGAAGACAAAGTTGCCCTTAAACCAAGCCATGGTATTTTCAATCATCCCATATGCATTTGAAAGTTGTACAATGAATAAGGAAGACAGAAGAATAGCTGATGCTTTTGAGTTGTGATATTGACAAAGAATACTGAAAATACCATGGCCTGCCATAAGAACTAACAAATCTGTCCCGGAAGTTCAGCCTGAATGTTCCTTGGAAGGGAGAATGGCCAGACTTCATCTTTCTTTCTTTAGTCATGTTCTCAGATGGTACCATTCCCTGGAATGGTAAAGTGGAGGGTCAGTGAAAAAGGGGAAGGCCTTGAACATGATAAATTGACACAGTGACTGCAATGATGGCCTCAACATAGCAAGATTGTGAGGCTGGCAAAGAACAAGGTAGTATGAGTTCAAAATGGAGTCTAGCCAGTGAGCAGCACACTTTATCCCTCTGGCATCTAAGGTCTTGAATAATTAGCCACAACAGTTTAAATTAGGAATTTCACTACTCTGAACAGCTCACAGATTCAGATTATATCAAACCCGCAAGAGCAGAGTTAGAGGAAAGGCACAGAGAGATTAGTTGGGAAAGAACTACTAGACAAGGATGGGTGGACAGGTACCCGAGAGAGGCATTAGAAACTCACTGTGCGCCAGGCTAGTGCATCCACCTGAGATCCCCGAGCCAACAAGGAGGATGCCTTATAACAGTTTACCAGTGACTAATATTTCGGTGGACAGAGGCAGAGACCTGCCTCCAGCAGCTCATCTTGATTTTTTGGAGGTAATTTGGGTCTCCTGGGGGCTGGCTGCGAGCACGGACACCTCTGCTGAGATTTGGAGGAAAACTTACTATTGGGACAGGAAGCGTAATTCCCTCCCCTCCCAGCTGGTCACAGAGTAGACTGGGGTCAGACAAGGAGACTTCATGCTTTTCTTTGTCACAGAGATCTGGACCGCAGGTCAATAGCATGTAGCCCCCACCCCACCCCCCACCACCCAACCCACAACTCAAACTGCATGCATCTTTGGCACTGCGACTGGGCAGTATCACAAACTCCAGAGCAGGCCATTAGCGATCTGGCGGTATTATGTCAGCACCGGGGACAGAATCAACAGGGAGAGGGAAGAAACCGCACTCCCGAGATTTCTGCCTTGGCGCCATTCTTTAGCGCTGTGGGGCCACTGAGGCGGGATCTTTGAGCGTGCCTGAAATTGGCAGAAATTTGTGACTTTCTAACAATAAGAATCTTTCCTGAATTGAGCTGCAGACTTGCAAATAAATACATCATCAAAAATAGCCTGCTCAAAGCACTAGAAACCGGCCCTAGCAACATCAAGCTTTCCTTCTTCTGCTACCACCTCCTTCTGCTCCCACCTTCTCTGCCAATATGTTCTCTCACTCAATAGAAGAAAACATATTCATCCAGTTATCATAAAACCTCCCGCTTCAAACTCTAAACCCTCTTTACGACAAACAGAAACACATATCCACGCTACATACAGGGATTCTACCACAACAAGGAAAA
>NW_006922486.1:478424-479458 GCF_000298275.1 Orycteropus afer afer | reverse complement strand
TTAGAAATGATTCTAAATCTACAGAAAGAAATCCAGAAGATTAATACTAAATTATTAGAAATAGATAACACATTGGAAGGGCAAAGGGGTAGAATTGATGCAATAGAGGACAGAATTAATGAGAATGAAGAGAAATAAATACATACTTCTTTAGAAAGGTATCAGTCAGAAAAAATCAAAACAAAACAAAGAAAGTCTAAGGTTCATGTGGGATACCATCAAAAGAAATAATCTACGTGTCATTGGGATTCCAGAATAGGAAGAGAAAAATAAAAGCACTGATAAAATTGCCCAAGATTTGCTGGAGGAGAATTTCCCTGGTATGATGAAAGAGGAGAACATATCCATTCAGGAGGTCCATTGAACCCCAAAAAGGATAGACCCCAAAAGAAAATCACCAAGACACATCATCATCAAACTCACCAAAACCAAGGATAAAGACAGAATTCTGGGAGCAGCATGGGAGAAACAAAAAGTTACATACAAGTTCAGCCAGTAAGAATAAGTTCTGATTTCTCAGCAGAGACCATGCAAATGAGAAGACAATGGGATATTATATATAAAAACCTGAAAGAGAAAAATTGTCAGCCAAGAATTATATATCCGGCAAAATTATCCCTCAAATATGATGGTGAAATTAGGAGATTTCCAGATAAGCAGAAACTAAGGGAATGTGTTAAAACCAGACCAACCTTACAAAAGACACTAAAGGGAATACTTTGAACAGAGAATCAAAAATAGCAAATAACAACCTACCATTAATACACAAGATGACATATCCCAGAAACCACAGCTATGGACATATCCAAAGCAAAATGAGCTTACAAGTCAATAAACAGGGAACCAGACACATCAATTGGAAAATGAGGACAACTACAAACAAAAAGAGGGAAAAGACTGTGTAGTTACAGAATTTCTAAATGGTGAGGAAGTTAAGAGAGTTGCAAGACAGAATGGACTGCTCTACACTCTGGGGGAAAATTATAAATCATAGGGTAACCTCAAAGAAAAATGATAAACCTTCATATCACAAT
>NW_006922486.1:456534-457126 GCF_000298275.1 Orycteropus afer afer | reverse complement strand
TAGCTCTTCTGCATGTTTATTGAGTTTCTTTCCAGTTGTTGTATCTTTCAAAGAAAGTGGTGTATTAAAATCTCCCACTATGAGAGTGGAGTCATCTCTTTGGCTTCTCAACTCTTTTAAAGTCTGAATTATGTATTTTTGGGCCCTTTCATTTGATCCATAGGTATTTCTTATGGTTATATCTTATTATCAATTGATCCTTTAAACATTATATAATGTCCTTCCATGTCTCATATGGTGGTTTTTGTCTTAAAGTCAATTTGATCAGAAATTGATATTGCCATTCCTGCTCTCTTAGAGTTACCATTTGCTTGATATATCTTTTTCCAACCTTTGATTTTTATTCTATTTTTATCTTTATCTGTAAGGTGTGTCTCTTGCAGGAAGCGTATCGATGGGTTTTGTTTTCTTATCCAATCTGTAACTCTCCATCTCTTGAGTGGTGCATTTAATCCATTAAGATTCAGTGTAATTATTGACAAGTATGATTTGATTGTTTTCATTTTGGTATGTGTTTTTTCATGGTGTCCCTGGTTTCTTTGTTCCATATTATTTTCTGTGCTGAGCTCATTATGTTTATGAATCCTGTTAT
>NW_006922486.1:450055-456434 GCF_000298275.1 Orycteropus afer afer | reverse complement strand
TTTGTGCTTGTCCTCTTTTTTTATTGTGATATGAAGGTTTATCATTTTTCTTTGAGGTTACCCTATGATTCATAATTTTTCTCCTGAGTGTAGAGCAGTCCATTCTGTCTTGCAACTCTCTTAACTTCCTCACCATTTAGAAGTTCTGTAACTACACAGTCTTTTCCCTCTTTTTGTTTGTAGTTGTCCTCATTTTCCAATTGATGTGTCTGCTTCCCTGTTTACAGTCTTTTAAGCTCATTTTGCTATGGATATGTCCATAGCTCTGGTTTCTGGGATACGTCATCTTGTGTATTAAGGGTTGGTTGTTATTTGCTATTTTTGGTTCTCTGTTCAAAGTACTCCCTTTAGTATCTCTTGTAAGATTGGTCTAGTTTTAACAAATCCCCTTAGTTTCTGCTTATCTTGAAATCTCCTAATTTCACCATCATATTTGAAGGACAATTTTGCCAGGTATATAATTCTTGGTTGAAAATTTTTCTCTTTCTAGATTTTCTATATACAATCCCATAGTCTTCTCGCTTGCATGATCTCTGCTGAGAAACCAGAGCTTATTCTTACTGGCTGACCTTTGTATGGAATTTTTTGTTTTTCCCGTGCTGCTCTCAGTATTCTGTCTTTGTCCTTGGTTTTGGTGAGTTTGATGATTATATGTCTTGGTGATTTTCTTTTGGGGTCTATCCAGTTTGGGGTTTGTTGGACTTCCTGAATGGATATGTTCTCCTCTTTCATCATACCAGGGAAGTTCTCTTCCAGAAAATCTTGGCCAATTTTCTCAGTGATTTTATTTATCTCTTCCTGTTCTGGAATTCCAATGACACATAAATTATTTCTTTTGATGGTATCCCACATGAATCTTAGTCTTTCTTCATTTTGTTTTGATTTTTTTTTCTGACTGATACTTTTCCAAAGAAATATTTATGTATTTGTCTTCAATCTCATTAATTCTGTCTTACATTGCATGAATTCTTCCCTTTTTCTCTTCCAATGTGTTATCTATTTCTAATAATTTATTATTAATCTTATGGATTTCTATCAGTAGATTCAGAATTATTTCTAATTTTTCATTTATTTTGTCATTTTGTTCTTGTATTTTCTTCCAAAATTCTTCTAAGGTTGTTTCTGTGTTTTCTTTGGTCTATCTCTCAATCCTTTGAAGATACGTAAATATAATTCCTTTGAGTTCCTTACTAGAGAGTTCCAAAGCTGCTTCTTCCTCAGGGATATTTTCTGGGTCTGTATCTTGTTCTCTTGTTTCTACCACTTTATCTTGCTTCTTTGTGTGGACTGTGATGGTCTGTTGTTTCTGAGGCATAGTGGTATTGTATTAATATCTCTGTTAATTGTTTGTTAAGAGCAGCCAACGTTGATTCAGGCTTTTCTTGGTGGTTTTTTATCTCTGGCCTATTGGTGGAGAAAGAGATGCTGCCTCTTGCTCAGTAAGTGAAATTGCAGGAGATGTGGGTGTACTTGTATCTTATGAGGAGTGTTGCTGTCTCACAGTTAGTTAGGCAAAAATTACAATTGAATAACCATCGAAAAAACTGTAAGCACATGGACAAGAAATATACCCTGAAATCACACAGGACCAGTAACTCAAAAAAAGAAAAAGAGGGGGGGAAGAAGAAGAAAACAGATAAATCTGCACTATCTTGGGATAGGTCACTGAGAGTAAAAAGGTAGAGAAGAAGAATAATGAATAAAGAAAACAAAGAAACAAACCAACAATACAAAAGAAAATAAAAGCAAAATCAAAACAAAACAAAAAAACAACAAGGCACAGAGTTAACCACAAGAGAAAGAAAAAAAAAAAAAAAAAAGGTGTAGACTAGGACCTTTTCAGTCATGCAGTGCACGTCCAGACAGTTGTTGGGGTTACTGGAAAGCAGAACTTCTTCCTAAGTCCCTGGAATCTGGTAGAGCACTGTCTCTTTAGGTAGCCACTAGCTACTTGTTACATGTTGATTTGTTTTGTCTTACTTTTATGGTTCAATATTTTGAAAAGGTGAAGATGGTATGTGTTATTTTTTTATTGACTCAGGTATGTTGGGTCACTCTGCTGTTTTCTTTGTGATGGTAGAATCACTGTGTGTAGTGTGGATATTGTTTCCATTTGTCACAAAGAGAGTTTAGAGTTCAAAGTTTTTTTTTGTTTTGTTTTGTTTTTAATTGAGGTTTTATGATAACTGGCTGAAATGTTTTCTTCTATTGAATGAGTGAAGATATTGGCAGAGAAGGTAGAAGTGGAAGAAGGAAAACTTGGTGTTGCTAGGGTTGGTTTCTAGGGCTTTGAGCAGGCTATTTTTGATGTCATATTTAGTTGCAAGACTTCAACTCAACCTCAGGAAAGATTCTTATTGTTAGAGCATCACAAATTTTTGCCAATTTCAGGAACACTCAAAGACCCCGCCTCCACGGCCCCACAGTGCCAAAGAATGGCTCCAAGGCAAAAATCCTGGGAGTGTGGTTTCTTCCCTCTCCCTGACCCGTCTGCCTGTGGTGCTGATGTAATCCCACCAGACCACTAATGGCCGGCTCTGGAGTTTGTCTGTGATACCAACCACCTGTGGCACCAAAGATGCGCACAGTTTCAGCTGTGTTAGGATTGGGGGAGTACTTGCTAGTGACCTGTGGTCCTGATCTCTGTGACAAAGAAAAGCATGATGTCTCCTAGTCTGACCCCAGTCCACTCTGTGACCTGCTGGGAGGGGAGAGGGCTACACTTCCTGTCGCAACAGTAAGTTTTTCTCTGAATCTCAGAGGAGGTGTCTGTGCTCACTGCCAGCACACAGAAGACCCAGATTACCTCCAAAAAATCGAGATCAGCTGCTGGAGGTAGGTCTCTGCCACTGCCCACTGGAATATTAGAGTGGTCACTGGTAAGCTGTTATAGGGCATCCTCCCTCTTGGGTTGGGGTTCTCAGGCATGTGCCCTAGCCTAGCACACAGTTACTTCTCCAGAAGAGTTTCTAGTGCCTCTCTCGGGTGCCTAGCCATCCTCCTCCAGTAGCTCTTTCCTAAATAATCTTCCTGTGCCTTTCCTCTAATTCTGCTCTTCTGTGTTTGATGCACTCAGATTCTGTGAGCTGTTCAGAGTACCAAAATTCCTAATTCAAATGGTTGTTGCTAGTTTTACAAGACCTTAGATGCCAGAGGAATAAGTGTGCTGCTCACTGGTGCAACTCCATTTTGAGCACTGCATACAGTATTGTTGATTGTGGAACCAAATAATATGAAATCCTTGACAACTTCAATATTTACCTGATATACCATGCTGCTGCTTATTGGTCCAGTTGTGAGAATTTTTGTTTTCTTTATGTTGAGTTGTAATTCATACTGCAGACTGTTGTCTTTAATCTTCATCATTAAGTACTTCAAGTCATCCTTACTTTCAGCAATCAAAGTTGTGTTGTCTGCATATCACAGGTTTTTAATGAGTCTTCCTCCAATTCTGATATCATGCACACACACAGTAATTAAAATATACAAAAATACCTGAGAAATGGACCATACATTCATCTTCCCTAACACAAATATTAAAGTTCTCTGGTGATGCTGTGCATAAGACATTTGATTGCTAACCAGAAGGTCAGTGGCTCAAACCTACCAGATGCTTCACAGAAGGAAGATAGGACAATCTACTTCCTTAAAGATTTATAGCCTTGGAAACCCAAATAGGGTCACATAATTCACTCAAAGACAGTGGGTTTTTTGTAACACAAATATTTATTTTGCACAACTTAGAGAGCCTTGAAAAATCTGTGCTCTTGTCTCTTTTTTCACTAAGTAAAACTGAAGTCACTTCTCAGGAAGATTCACCTTTTTTTTTTTTTTTTTTTAGTTGTATCAACAATTCTGGTTTTGAATTCCTCATATTCCTCATATGTGTGTTTTTTCCTTAGGAAGGATATATAAAAATATATACAGGTCATACCTCTGATGAGCCAGGGGAACTGGTAATTTGAGCTCTCAGAGAGGCCACCTCAACTTAACTCCTGTTTAGTAAGAATTCTTTGGCTAAACCCTTTAGTGTAGTTAGATATATAGTAATACTTCTTAACAGCGAAATTACCAAATTTTTTGTTGCTAAATTTAACAAAGAAAAGTATTCATACATATTTCCAAGATTGTTCAATATGCGTAAAACCTCAGTTTCATATCTGATTATAAATGCAATTTATTTGCACTACAATAAATCCAAAAGATTATATAACACCTTATAAAATACTAAGGTTGGTAAGTATAATTGTGGCATGAGAGAAAATCACATACAATACAAAATTATTTGCTAAAGTTTTAAAACCAACAATTGTCCAGCAAGTAAAGAAAATTAAATTGTTAACAATCTATGATAAATTTTTAAAGGAAAGCAAATAAAGACAAAAGAGATTGTCAAACACAATATGAATGAACAGATCCTCACATATTGTTTACTGTTTTCTGCCTTCTAATTAATAGAGGTTCAAGTTTATTCTCATTTCCTGGCTTCTTGAGGGAGAATTTTAAGTCATTGTTTTAGACCTTTCTCCGTTTCTCTATTTTCATTACTGAACTTTTTCTATGCACTATGTTGCTCCTATTTCACCACTTTTGATATTTTGTTAATTTCATAATCACACAATTCAAAATATGTTTAATTTACCTTATGATTTCTTTTTTGACTCATAAGCAGTTCAAAAGTGTAAGGCCACAGTAAGGAGAAAAGGACACACAAAAGTGAGGTTAAAGAGAAGTTTTTATTCTGAGTTTCTGGGGGAGGTTTACGGGTCCCAAAGAGGGACCTGGGTGAGGTTCATGGGTTCCTGAGAGGGGCCCGAGAAGTTGCACCGCCTGGCTGGGGAGGGGAGAGTATATAGTCTTGTGGAAGACATAAGTGGGGACACTAAGGAAATGGTGGGGTCCCATTAGCTGTGAGCATGGGTCTGTACTAATTAGCATGAGGAGGCTTCACAAGAGGAAGTTTGGCACTGCATGGGACTTTCTGGTCTGGGTGGGTTCTGTCACTTTGGTTGTCTTATCAGGCTGTCTCATCAGGGCCTGACACCCAGAGGAAGCTGCTAACTGAAATGTTGGTGGCTTGGATTTGCTTCAGCCTAACAAAAAGTATCCTGTGTATTTTTCAAACTTTTGGTTATTATTGATATTTAATTTCACTGTGGTCAGAGAACATAGCATATAAAAATAATCCTTTTCAATTTGCGGAGACTAATTTAATGGAAAACTATATGGTCCTTCTTGGTGTATACTCAAGGGAAATACTAAATAAAATAGTATGATTTACAACTGAAAACATACCAGAATTTCAAACTTTAGCAATTCTGGCAACACCAACCGAGGGAGAAGTCATGCTCAAACTTCTCCTGCATTTTTGTGGAATTATAACCATTTTGCATAATTTTCAGGAGTTTCTTATTAAACTAAACATCACCTGGTGCATGAATCTGTGTGTTCAATCATCATTATTTACCTATAAGGACTGAAAACATATGTATAAATATTGTACAAGAATATACACAACAGCATTATTCATAACAGCTAAAATGTTTATATGATACAAGTGCCCATCAAATGAAAATTGAAAAACTAACTGCTTTACATTTATATCAAAATTGAAAAGGAACAAATAACTTATATGCCAACAACATGGCTACATCTCAAAAATATTATTTCATGGTTTAAAAAGTCTTATATAAAGAGTGACTACTGAATAATGAACTTTATACAAAATTCTAGAGCATAAAAAAATATTTTTTTGTAGCGCATAATATATGTATCTAGAAACATTGTGTCCCAGTATTTCAGACTTATAGAAAGAGTTGCCTCAGCAACCCAAGGAAGGGTCGCTATGAGTTGGAACTGACCTGATCGCTTGATGGCAGTGAGTTTGGTTTGTTTTATAATCATCATCTTCATCATCATCATAATATCATCATCTTCATTATCATCATACTAGAAAATAACTTACCATAGCTCTCTTTATGTACCTGAGGAATGTGCAGCTGCCTAAGGAACCTTTATCTGGACAACTTGTCCCTTCCAAATGCTAAAAAACACTTGAAAAGGGCCTATAGTATATTGAATTGTGTCCTTCCAGAATATATGTTTAAATTGTTACCCCTAGTACTTGTGGTGAAGGGAGCAATGCAAGCACGGGCAGGCTGGTGCTTGCTCACTGATCTGGACTGAACACTTTACATTGTTACCCTCCCGAGAGGGACGGGGTCTCTGAGAGCAAGGTAAGCACGGGCTGGCTCGTGCTTACTCACTGATCTGCACTGAACACTTTCCCTTGTTACCCTCCCGAGAGGGACCAGGTCTCCGGGAGCAAGGTAAGCACGAGTGGGCTTGTGCTTACTCACGGATCTGCACTGAACACTTT
>NW_006922486.1:445029-446815 GCF_000298275.1 Orycteropus afer afer | reverse complement strand
TGTGAGAGCTGGACAATGAATAAGGAAGACCGAAGAAGAGTTGATGCTTTTGAGTTGTGGTGCTGGCAAAGAATGCTGAAAGTACCATGGGCTGCTAAAAGAACTAACAGATCTGTCCTGAAGGAAGTGCAGCCAGAATGCTCCTTGGAAGCAAGAATGGCCAGCCTTCTTCTCACCTATTTTGGTCATATTTTAAGAAGGGACCATTCCCTGGAGAAGGAGGTCATGCTTTTTAGGCTGGAGGTTTGACGAAAGAGGGTGAGGCCTTCAACAAGATGGATTGATGTGGTGGCTGCAATGATAGGCTCAAGTATAGCAGGGATTGTGGGGCTGGCGTGGGATTGGGCAGTGTTTTGATCTGCTGTGCATGGGGTCGCTATGAGTCGGAAACGACTCGACAGCACTTAACAACAACAACAACAACACTGAATAATGAACTTTATACAAAATTCTAGAGCATAGAACCTATGTCAAAAAATAAATAGAGTAGTCAATGACTCTTGGTAAGGGGAGGGGGAGGGCATGAACTCAGATGGACCAAAGAAAATCTTGTGGATGATGGATAATAAGTTATATCATGTCATGTTCTTGGGTTACTGGTAGATACATGTTTGTGAAATTTTATCAAGTTGCGTGTATTTAAGTTTTGTAAATTTAAGAATTAATAGAGCATCAAATGAAAAGACCAATAACCAAATGATTACTATTAGTTAATGAAAACTTTTCTCTAGGTGGAAATGTAATACAGAAAACAAAAATCCTCACAATTGGACCAATAAGCAAAATCATGAGGAATAGTGAAAATATTGACATTGTCAAGCACTTCATTTTACTTGGATCCACAATCAATGCCCATGGGAGCAGTAGTCAAGAAATGAAAGGACATATTGCATTGGAAAAAAATCTTCTGCAAAAGATTTCTTTAAAGGGTTAAAGAGCAATGATGTCACTTTGAAGACTAAGATGTGCCTGGACAAGCCATGGCATTTTCATTTGCCTTCTGTGCCTGTGGGAACTGGACAATGAATAGAAGAATTGAAACCTTTAAATGGTGGTGTTGGCGAAAAATATTCGACTTATCACAGACTTCTTGAATAATGAACAAATCTGTCTTGGAGGAAGTGCAGCCAGAATGTTCCTTGGAATTGGGAAAGGCTGGACTTTGTGTCTCAAATTTTGATAATGCCTTAAAAAGGATTCAATCCCTGGAGTAGAATATCATGCTTGGTAAAGTGTAGGGTCAGAGAAAAAGAGGAAGATCCTCAAAGAGGTGAATTGATACAGTGGTTGTGACAATGGGCTCAAGCATGGCAACGATTGTGAAGATGGAGCAGGACTGGTCAGTTTTTTGTTCATTTTAAGAAAGGTTACTTCACAGAAGTCAAGAATGAACTTGTTGGCACCTAAGAACTAAAATGAAGTATTTGTTGTCCCTAAGTGATAGACCCAAATGCTCTCAGAAAAGTTGGTAGTTTGAGTCATCTCAGAGACTTCCTGTAAGAAAGTCTCAGAAATCTACTTCAGAAAATGACCCATTAGAATGCTTTGGAGAACTGTTCTATTCTGGTACACATGGGAATCACCATGAGTCAGAATGGATTCAATTGCAATGGATTTAATTTTGGTTTTAGTGAAGTGTTCATGGGTGAAGAATGTTGATGTTTTCAACTTACTTTGAAAATTGAAAAAAAAAAAATCAAAGATTAAGACGACTGAATGAATAAGTAGAATGGGTAGTCAGACAGGTAATATGGTGTATGGTAAATCAAACAACAGATGTTCATTT
>NW_006922486.1:443268-444239 GCF_000298275.1 Orycteropus afer afer | reverse complement strand
GTCCATAGTCTTCAAGGCTTCACACATTTCTCTCAGAGCAGTAATCCTGTTCTTTTCTTTATGATTTGAGTTTTTCCACATTTTTCTCCCACTCTGTCCAAGATATTTTGAACCCATTCTGAAGGGTTGGCAGTGGTGACCAAACACTATCTAGTTCATCTTGTGTCAGGTTCCTGTAGGATTAAGATTCCCACGGCCCACTAGTCTCTCAGCCTAATTGTTTCCATAATACTTTGGTTTTCTTTATTCTTCTTTTCTTTGAATCTGGAGAGATCAATAGTTGCATTTTATGTGGCTGCTCACAAACTGCTAAGACAATAGAAGCCACTCACCAAAGTAGGATGTAAAATAATATTTGGGTACTGTGTTATGCAAATTGACTGTGATGTCCTCCACATAGCCCTGAGTCTACAGGCCTAGCAACATTCCCACAAGATGTGTGATTGTAGCTACAAAGCTATCCTAACTTTACCTCTTGTTGACTCTATTATATGTCTGGACTTTTTTGTAGCACATAATATAGGTATCTAGAAATATTGTGTTCCAAACTTGTATATGGTTGTGGGTACATTTCTGTTACTTACTCATCCCTGATCATATTACCTGTGTAATTATGTATCTATCTATGGATTTATCTTTGTTATTACTGATCGTACAGTATTATGTATATAATATTATTTACCTTTATAATCTGTACCTCTTGTGCACCTCTCCATGTTTTCCTTTTCCTTTGGGATACTGTGCTTGTTGCCCATTATTGGTATATTGCCTGTCCCTTCACATATCTCAATATGCATCTCTTACCTAGATAACAATTTTACATTCCTACCCTTCCAATCTCTGTATTAAAGAATACTCCACATGTAAAAATTTTCTTCACTTTTTGTAATAGTTGTTGTTGTTGTTGTTAAGTGTCGTTGAGTCGTTTACGACTCATAGAGACCCCATGCACAGTAGAAAGAAACACTGCC
>NW_006922486.1:430854-440473 GCF_000298275.1 Orycteropus afer afer | reverse complement strand
TTCAATTTGAGTGGTGCCACATCAGCAAATGAAGGTCTCGAAAGCTTTCTCTTTTCCATATGAGTAAGGCTGGGTTTACTCAGATGTTGCAACTCTTTCCTAGTCTTATTTTGAGAGCATTTTAGCCTAAACGGACTATTCCTAAAGGTGCGTGGTAATGTACCAAGCAGTGTTTCTTTGCTATTCATAAGGTTTTCCTATTGTTCTCCTAGTCCTAGTAATGAGGTGTTTTGTGGATTCTTCATTATTCTTTGTTGTTTCATAATATTGTAAACTTACCACAGATTGATTATCCATTCATCCTTTGATATGCACTTAGGTTATTTCTGTCTTTTTGCTATTGTGAATAGCACTGCAATGACCATGAGTATGCACATATCTATTAATGTCTGGCTCCCACTCCTTTAGGATATATACCTAGTAGTGGGATTGAGGAACCAAATGTTATTTCTTTTTCCATCTTTTGAAGGAAGTGTCATAGCTTTTTCTGCAGTGGTTTTATAATTTTACAGTCCCATTAGCAGTGATGAGATTTCCAATCACTCCAACCCCTACCAGTGTTTGCTATCTTCTGTTTTCTTGAAATTGCTATTCTTATTGGGAGAGATGATATATCATTGGTATATTGATTTGCATCTCTCTAACGACTAATGGCCATGAGCATTTCTTCATGTGTTTGCTGGACAACCTAAATTTGTTTTTTCTTGAAGTGTCTGTTCTTATCCACTGTCCATTTTTGAATTGGATTGCTTGTCTTTTTGATGCTGAGGTGTTGAAATTTCCATAAATTTTAGAGATAAACCTCTTGTTAGACATATTGTGGTTAAATATATTTTTCCTAACCTGTATGGTCTTTCTCAAACTTTTGGAAAACTCTTTTGATGCATGTAAGAATTAAATTTTTAAAAAGTCTCAGACTCATCTAGCTTATCTTCTGATGTGTGTGCATTTTGATTATGTTAGATCATGTTTATGCAATAAAATCAGGCCCCTGAACTTGGCCCTGTATTTTTTATTTAATGAACTACATATTTTTAGGTTTCACATTTTGGTCTTTCACCCATCTTGAGTTATTTATTTATTTGTTTGTTTGTTTAATTTTGATGTTGTGAAGTATGATCTTGCTACATTTTTCTGAAAATGGATATCCAATTTTGCCAGGACCATTTGCTAAAGACACTATCTCTTCCCCATTTAATTGTTTTCAGAACTTCGTTCATAGGTGTCAAGTTCTCCATAGGTGAAAGGATCAATTTCTAGATTATAATTTGGTTCCTCTGGTCTTTGTGTCTGTTTTTGTACCAATGCCAGGCTGTTTTGAATACCTAGGCTGTATACTCAGTTTTGAGATAGGAAAGTGTGAGATCTCCTACTTAGTTCTTCATCTTTAGTTGTGTTTGCTTATCCAAGGTTTCTTCCCTTTCCATATAAAATTTATGATTGCTTTTTCCATGACCTAACAAAAATAATATGCAAATTTGCAACTCAAAATCAAGACCTTTACTTAACATAAGAGAGTTCAAATTCCTCTTCAGATAAAATTTAGTAAAATTGAGTATCTCATTATTACTTTACAGAGAAAGAATTTTTTTCAAATGTAAAGATATATTAAAGGGAAAAGATATATTATGTTAAAAAGACCAAAGCATACAATGCTCCAAAAAAAAAGATTCTGATGTACATTTATTTGAAAACGACATTGAAAAATTGGTTATTTGAGATTTTTCAAAACTGTTGGATAAGGTGATTAGAGTATGGATATGTGAAATAGGTATATTAAGAAAAAATGACTAGATGTATTAAAAAATCATAACCTCATCTATATAAAACAATGAAAAAGGAGATTTGTCTTAAAAATAAAAAGTTCAATAAAGAATGAAATACTGTCCAGTCCTGGACCAAACTCACAATCCTTGCTATGCTTGACCCATTATCCCAGCCACTGTATCAATACATCTTGTTGAAGGTCTTCCCCTTTTTCATTTACCTTCTACTTTACCAAGTATGATATCCAGACCCAGGGACATGTTCTTTCTGACAACACTACCAAAATAGGTGAGATGAAGTCTGGGCATTCTCACTTTCATGGACTTAAACAATACTGACTTGTTCATTCTTCTGGCAGTACATTGTATATTCAATATTCTTTGTTAATACCACAATTCAAATTCACCACTGTTTATTCTTTGTGCTGCCTTTTCATTGCAGGGCTTTCACACACATAAGTCGTATTCATTGCATGAAATCTATTCTTCAGATGTTCTCTAAATTCAGGTGGGATACAATCAAGGTTATAGTTTGGCTCTTGTGGACTTATTTTAATTGTCTTCAGCTTCAACTTGAATTGTGTATGATCAGGTGACTGTCTGTTCCACAATCAACTCCTGGAATTGTTTTGGCAGAAATATTGAGCTTCTACATTTTTTCTTTCTACAAATGTAATTGATCTGATTACTGTTCTTTACCCCACCCCCAATAGCTCAAGGAAACTATTAAAAAAAATCACAGAAGAGAGACAACCCCTTGAAGAATTCAGGAAAATCATACAAAAACAAAATGACAAAATTATAAATCATACTGAAACAGCAATTTGATATCCAGAAGCTGAACACTAAAATTACAGAAATAGAGTGCACACTGGAAGGACAATACAGTGGAAACAATGTTACTGAAGAATGCATATCCCAAATCCCTTTACACCAGCTTGTTGAGGAAAAATCAGAAAAAAGAATGAAGATAAATGAAGAAAACCTCAGAGTTTTACAGTTTGGTATCAAAAGAAATAATATGTAACTAATAGTAATTCCAGAATAAGTGGAGGCAAAAATAAGTAAATAAACAAAAACAGACAAAACTGCTGAAGTTGCTAGCAGAAAACATCCTCAATATCGTGAAAGATAAATGAAAATAATAATAGTAATAAATATATACTTCCCAGCTCAACCAACCCAATATAGGATAAGACCCCAGGAAAATGTCACCAAGACAAATATTATAATCAAAGTTTCCGAAACCAAAGAGAAATAAAGAATCTTCAAAGCAACTCAGGAAAAAAAAAATGTTACCTAAAAAGGCAATCATTTTGACTAATTTCTGATTTCTTAGAAGAAACCGCAGGCATGAAGGCAGTAGAGTCACTTGTACAAAATCTTGAAGGAAAAGAAAATTGTCAACCAAAATTATATATCTAGTAAAACTGTCCCTCAAATATGGTTACAAAATTAAGACATTACCAGACAAACAGAAAATAAGGGAATTTTTAAAAACTGAACCAACACTACAAGATACTGAAGGCAATCCTTCCAACAGAAAATCTACAACAGAAGACAACAACCTAAGACTAAAACATGTAGCAACACCACACAGAAGCCAACCCAGGAAAATAATTCTCATATCTAAAATAAGTTTACAAAATGGAAAATAGAGAGTAAGAGGAGTAAATTGTACATGATACCAACCACAGAAATAAATAAATTAATAAATAGAGTGAATAAATGGTACAATTGCAAAACTTCTTTATGGAGAAGAAATCAGGATGATGTCAATATACAACAGACGGTTCAAAATGTAGGGCAATAAGAATATGCTACAGGTAACAAAGAAAAGTTAATAAATATTCTGAACAAAATAAGAAAGGAAAAAAAAAAAACACAGTAAGCACAAAGGCAACAATAATGAAGAAAAGGGACAGAAATTTTAATAACAAAATGAACTCAGCAGAGGAAAATATTTGGGACAAAAACACAATCAGCACCAAAACAACAAATACAAAGAAATGACAACCCTAAATTCATATCTATCATTAATTACATTAAATGTGTAAGTATTAAATGTACCACTCAAGAGACAGGTTATGGGAGATTGGATAAGAAACCAAGACCTTTCAATATTCTGCCTATAAGAAACTCACCTTAGACACAAGACAACAACAAATTAAAAACCAAGAGATGGGAAAAAAGTACATTAAGCTAATGGCAACCAAAAATTAGCAGAAGTGAGAATATTCATTTCTGATAAAATAGGTTTTAAGACAAAATCCACTGTAACAAAACAAGAATGGCATTATAAAATGACAAAAATGTCAATAGATCAAGAGAATATAACCATAATAACTGTCTTGCATCCAATGAAAAAGCTCCAAAATACGTATAGCAAATATTAACACAATTGAAAGAAGAAATAGACAATATCACAATGTTAGCATGAGACATTAACACAAAATTTTTTATTAAGGTCAGAACAACTGGGAAAAAAAAAAAAAAGCTCAGCAAAGATACAGATCTAAACACCACAATCTACCAACTTACCTCATATACATATACAGAGCACTCAACTAAAAAGAAATATTACACATTCTTTTCTAGTGCACATAGACTTCATGTTAGGCTGAAAATCAATCTGTAGTAAATTTAAAAACATCAAAATTCTACAAAGCATCTTCTCAGATCAAAATATTATATAATTACAAATCAATAGTATGAAGAGAATGGGAAAAGATCAAATGCATAGAAACAATAATATACAGCTCAAGAACCAGTGGTAACAGAAAAAAAAAAAAAAAAAAGTGTGAATTAAGCCAGCAGGAAGGAAAATGCAACAGAGTAACACATTTGGGTCACAACAAAAGCAAAACTCAGAGATCAAATTATAGTAGTTAATGCACACGTAAAAAAGAAGAAAGAACAGAAATCAACTCCTGAACACAACACCATGAACCGGAAAAAGAGCAGTGAAAAGCTTTTCAGACTCTAAGAGCCCTGGTGGAAAAGTCAGAGCAGAAATAAATGACACAGAAAGCAGAACAACAATAGAAAAAAATCAACAAGACTAGAAGTTGATTCTTCTGAAAGATTAAAAAAATTGATGAATCACTGGCAAATGTAATTAAGGAAAAGAAAGAGAAGATGCAGACAACCCAAATAATAAATGAAATGGGCATTATCACAATAGAACCAACCAAAATGAAAAGGATAACAGAACACTGTGAAGAACTGATGTTGTTGTTGTTGCTAGGTGTCATCAAGTCGTTTCCAACTAATAGTGACCCCATGCACAGGAGAACGAAACACTGCTCGATCCCATGCCAGCTCCACGATCCCTGCTATACTTGAGCCAATCATTGCAGCCACCATGACAATCTATCTTGTTGAAGGCCTCCCCCTCTTTCGTCAAACCTACACCCTACCAAGCATGATATCCTTCTCCAAGGAATGGTCCCTTCTTACAACATGACGAAAATAAGTGAGATGAAGTCTGGCAATTCTCACTTCCAAGGAGCATTTTGGGTGCATTTCCTCCAGGGCATAAATGTTAGTTCTTTTAACAGTCCATGGTACTTTCAGCATTCTTTGCCAGGGCCACAACTCAAAAGCATCAATTTTTCTTCGGTATTCCTTGTTCATTGTCCAGCTCTCACATGCATATGAGGCAATTGGAAATATCATGGCTTGTGCCAGGTGCACCTTAGTCCTCAAAGAGGCATCCTTGCTCCTCAGCACTTGAAACAGTTCCTTCACGGTTGACCTTCCCAATGCTACATGTTATCTAATGTCCTGACTATTGCTTCCATTGGCATCAATTGTAGAACCAAGCAACGTGAATTCTTTGACAACCTCAATCTTCTCTCCATTTATTGTGATGCTGCTCATTGTTCCAGTTGTGAGGATTTTTGTTTTCTTTATATTGAGACATAATCCATACTGCAGACTGTATTCTTCAACCTTCATCAGTAAGTGCCTCAAGTCATCCTCACTTTCATCAAGCAAAGTTGTATTGTCTGCATATCTCAGGTTGTTAATGATTCTTCCTCCAATCCTGATGCCACTTTTTTCTTCATATAGTCCAGCTTCTCAGATTATTTGCTCAACATATAGATTGAATAAGTATGCAGAAAGGGTAAAACCCTGACACACTCCCTTCCTGATTTTCAACCATGCAGTGTTCCATTGTTCTGTTTGAATGGCAGCCTTCTGGTCAAGGTACAGGTTCCTCATGAGTACAATCAAGTGTTCGGGAATTCCCATTCTTCTCAATGTTATCCATAATGTGTCATGATCCACACAATCAAATGCCTTTGCATAGTCAATAAAACACAAGTAAACATCTTTCTGGTATTCTTTGCCTTGAGGCAAGATCCATCTGACAACAGCTATGATATCCTTGTTCCACGTCCTCTTCTGATTTCAGCTTGCACCTCCGGAAGTTCTCTGTCAGTACACTGCTGCAAATGTTTCTGAATTACCTTCAGAAAGATCTTAATTGTATGTGATATTAATATTTTTCTATAATTTCCATATTCTGTGGTATCACCTTTCTTTGGAATGGGTAAAAACATGGATCTCTTCCAGTCAGTTGGCCAAGTATCTGTCTTCCAAATCTCTTGGCATAACCGATTGAGTGCCTCCAATGGGGCATCCATTTGTGAGATATCTCCATCGGTATTCTGTCAATTCCTGGAGCCCGGTTCTTCACCAATTATTTCATTGCAGATTTGACTTCCTCTTTCAGTACCATTGGCTCTAGATCATATGACACTTCCTGAAATGGATGAAGATCAACCAGTTCTTTTGGTACAGTGATTCTGTTTATTCCTGCCATCTTCTCTTGATGTTTCCTGCATCATTCAATATTTTGCCCATAGAATCTCTCAATATTGCAACTCGAGTCTTATTTTTTTTTTTTCCTTCAATTCTTTCAGGTTGAGAAATGCCAAGCATATTCTTCCCCTTTGGTTTTCAAACTCCAGATATTCACACATTCATTATAGTAATTGGTTTTGTCTGCGCGAGCTGCTCTTTGAAATCTTCTGTTCAGCTCTTTTATCTTGTCATTTCTTCCATTTTATTTAGCTTCTCTCTGTCCAAGGGCAAGTTTCAGAGTCTCTTCTGTCATCCATTTTGGTCTTCTCTTCCTTTCTCATCTTTTGAGTGATCTCTTGCTTTCTTCATGGATAATGTTCTTGATATCCTCCCACAATTCTTCTGATTTTCAATCACTGATGTTCAATGCATAAAATCTATTCTTTAGATGGTCTCTAAATTCAGGAGGGATACATTCAAGATCATATCTTGGCTCGCTTGAACTTATTTTAATTGTCTTCAACTTCAAGTTGAACTTTCATATGAGCACTTGATGGTCTGTTCCACAATCAGCTCCTGGCCTGGTTTTGGCTGAAGATATTGAGCTTTTCCACCGCCTCTTGCCACAGATGCAGTCAATCTGATTCCTGTGTTCCATCTGGTGAAGTCTATGTGTAGAGCCACCATTTGTGATGTTGAAAAAAGATGTTTGCAATGAACAAGTCATTGGCCTTGCAAAATCCTACCATGTGAGTTCCAGCATTATTTCTGTCACGAAGGCCAAATTTTCCAACTATCAGTGATTCTTCTTTGTTTCCAACTTTTGCATTGCAGTCACCAGTGATAATTAACACATCCTGATTGCATGTTCAGTCAATTTGAGACTGCAGAAGTTGATACAATTCTTCAATTTCTTCATCTTTGCCTTTGGTGGTTGGTGCATAAATTTGAATACTAGTCATATTAATGGTCTTCCTTGTAGGTGTATGGATATTATCCTATCACTTAAAGCATTGTACTTCAGGACACATCTTGAAATATCCTTTGTGATGATGAATGCCATGTCATTCCTCTTCAAACTGTCATTCCTGCTATAGTACATCACATGGTTATCTGATTCAAAATGGCCAAAACCAGTCCATTTCAGCTCACTGATGCCAAGCATATCAATCTTTATGTGTTCCATTTCATTTTTGCCAACCTCCAATTTTCCTAGATTCATACATCGTACATTCCATGTTCTGATGATTAATGGATGATTCAGCTGTTTCTCTTCAATTTGAGTGGTGCCACATCAGCAAATGGATACCTTGAAAGCTTGACCTTATCCATAGGAGTAAGGCTGGGTTTACTCAAATGATGCAGCTCTTTCCCAGTCCTATTTTGAGAGCCTTCTAACCTAACCTGACTATACATAAATTTGCGCGGTAATGTATCAGACAGTGTTTCTTTGCTATTCATAAGGTTTTTCCTGGTCAATTCTTTGAGAAGTGGACGGCCTTCTCCTTCTTCCTAGTCTGTCTCATTCTGTAAACTGGGCTGATACCTGTGCACCATGTGCATCCCACTGGATTAGAAACACCAGTGGCTCAGCCTTAAAACTCACATCAACACATCACCACAGTAGGACAAACCGACAGAAAAGTCTGCCTCCATTTTGGAAACCTCTCGTACCACCCTTACCTGGGTCCCTGCAGCTGACTCCTCTTCTTTCCAGATTCCTAGGCCTTTTAATCCCCTTTCTCCCACTCTCCCGCCCTGCAGCTTAGGGCTAGTCTGAGTTCCTCTCCTCATCTGGATCCCTGCAGCTGACTGCTCCTCTGTCTGAGTTCCTGGCTTTTAATCCCCTTTTTCCTGCTCTCCTGCACTGCTGCTTTGGGCATGCCTTAGTTCCTCTCCTCACTTGGATCACTGTGGCTGACTGCTCCTGTGTCTGGGTTCCTGGCTTTTTTATCCCCTTTCTCCCACTCTCCCACCCTGCTGCTTTGGGCATGCCTGTTTCTCTCCTCACCTGCATCCCTGCAGTTGACATATCCCAACAAATTCAAAAATGAAGGAGAAATTGACAAATTTCTAGAAACACAAGATATACCTGAACCAGCATAGACTAAGATAGAATACTTGAGCAGACCCATGACAAAGGAAGAAATCAATCAGGCCACAAAAAAAACTCCCTGCAATAAAAAAGTCCAGGTCCAGATAGCTTCACTGGAGGATACTATCAAACATTCAGAGAAGAGCTGATACATATGCTACTCAAGCTGTTTCAGAGCAGAGAAAAGTATGGTATACTCCCAAGTTCATTCTATGAAGTTAGCATAATGCTGATACCAAAACACAGGCAAAAACATCACTAAAAAGGAAACTAGAAACAGATATCTCTAGAAGAAAGGAAATAATGAAGATCAGAGCAGAAATAAATGAAGCAGAAAACAGAAAAATAATAGAAAAAATCAACAAGAGTAGAAGTTGGTTCTTCTAAAAGATTAACAAAATTAACAAAACACTGTCAAATATGATTAAGGAAAAGAGATAGAACATGTAAAAAACACAAATAATACATGAAATGGGTGACATCACAATAGACATGAATATAGATGCAGAAATCTTCAACAAAATCCTAGGCAATAGAATCCAATACTATATCAAAAAATAAATAAATAAATAAATCAAACAAACAAACAAAAAAACAGGACCAAGGACCTAGTGGGATTCATAATGGGTAAGCGTAGGGGGCCGAGAGATTCTAGGCTGGCAGGCAGTACACTGGTTGTTGACTCCAATAAAAGACGAATCCAAGATCTCCAGGCTGAGCTGTGGGCTGCTCACTCACGGAAGTCTGTAGTCCGCACACCAGGGTTCCAATCCCTCAAAGAATGTGGCTCTTCCCAGAATGTCCCTGGATATTTTGGAAGCAGGCCACACCCCTAGGGAGTGGCAGACTGGCCACTCAGAACACAGTCATCTGATCCCATCATGGGAACAACCACACAGAACTGGGGTCCAGCCAAGTTGACACATAGCTCCAACTATCACAAACC
>NW_006922486.1:428331-429871 GCF_000298275.1 Orycteropus afer afer | reverse complement strand
GACAAGTCCAATCTGACAAATCCAAGTCTCTGGAGGAGATGGGCTGGTGGCTGCTTTAGTTTCCATAAGTGTAGGGGGCTGAGAGATTCAAGGCTGGCAGGCAAGACTGGTTGTTGACTCCAACAAAAGACGAATCCAAGATCTCCAGGCCAAGTGGTGGGCTGCTCACTTACGGAAGTCTGTAGTCCACACACCAGGGTTCCAATCCCTCAAAGAATGTGGCTCTTCCCAGGATGTCCCTGGATATCTTGGAAGCAGGCCACACCCCTAGGGAAACTCCCCTTGGGCAGACTGGCCACTCAGAACACAGTCATCTGATCCCATCATGGGAACAACCACACATAACTGGGGTCCAGCCAAGTTGACACACAGCTCCAACTATCACAGTATGTAAGTATAACTTAACATTAGAAAAACAATCAATCCATCATATAAATAAAACAAGAGAACCACATGACCACATCAATCAATGAAGAAAAGGCATTTAATTAAACCCAGCACCTGTTCCTGATAAAAACTCTCAGAAAAACAGGGATAGAAGAGAAATTCTGTAACATAAAAAACTGGCATATACACAAACCAACAGCAAACAGTATTCTCAATGGACGGAGACTCAAAGTCTTCGCTTTGCAAATAGTAACCAGGCAAATATGCCCTCTATCATCACTCTATTCAACATTGTACTGAAAGTCCTAACAGGAGCAATAAGGCAAGAAAAAGAAATGAAAAACATCCAAATTGGCAAATAAGAAGTAAAACCATTTGTATTTTCAGATGACAAGATCATATACATAGAAAATCTGAGAGACTCAGTAAGAAAACTACTGGAATTAACTGAAAGGTTCAGTAAAGTGGCATGATACAAGATCAACATACAAAAATCATTTGGATTCCTCTATATCAACAAAGATGTTTTTGAAAAAGAAATACAAAGAAAATCATTTACTATAACTACCAAAAAGGTAATATATTAGGAAAAAATCTTACCAAGAACAAAAAAGACTTATACAAAGAAAACTACAGAACACTATTACAATAAAATGTAAAAGACTTACATAAATGGAAGAATATGCCATGCTGATGGATAGAAACTAAACATTGTGAAAATGTTAATATTACCCAAATCAACCTATAGAGTCAATGCAAATTCCATCAACATTTTTTAAGGACATGAAAAAACAATCACTAATTTTACATGGAAATGAAAGAGAGTTCCAATAAGCAAAACACTACTGAAGAAGAAAAACAAAGTAGGTTCACACTCCCTGATCTCAAAACATATTTTACAGCCACAGTAGTCAAAACAGCCTGGTACAACAAAAGACAAGTGGAACAGAATTCAGAATCCAGATGTATATCCATCCACCTATAGACAAGTGATCTTTGACACAGGGCTGAAACCCATTTGTTTTGGTTATCTAGTGCTGCTCCAACAGAAATTACCACAAGTGTGTGGCTTTAAAAAACAAGGATTTATGCTCTTAACAGTTTAGGAGGATAAAAGTCCAAGTTCAAAGTGCCAGCTCTAGTGGCTGGGTGA
>NW_006922486.1:409346-426720 GCF_000298275.1 Orycteropus afer afer | reverse complement strand
TTGGTATCTAAATTTCTATTTTTTTTTTCTCTTACTCGTTCTCTCTCTCTCTCTCATTTTTTCTTTTTGTGTTCCCATGTGATTACATGGTGTGTTTTTTTGTCCATTTGCCTTTATTATTTTTGATGGTTATTCAATTGTTAATTTTGTATAAAACTGAGTGGGAGACAGCAACAGTTCCCATATGACATAACTACACCCACACCTCCTACAGCGTCACTTACTGAGTGAGAGCTACCAATTCCTTCTCCAGCAACAGACCAATGATGAGCAACCACCAAGAAGAGCCTGACTCACCCTTAGCTGCTCTTCCCAGTTAACGGAGATCCAAATACAACAACATCACAATGTCTCACAGATAATAGAGCAACACAGTCCATGGAAGAAGAATGATAATGTGGTAGAAACAAGGGAGCAGGATACAGACCCATTACACATACCTGAGGAAGAAGCAGCATTGGAACTCCCTGATAAGGAAATTCAAAGAATTATATTTATGTATCTTCAAAGGTTTGTGAGACAGATCAGAGAAAAAACAAACAAAACCCAAGAAGCATTTTGGAAGAAAATACATGGACAAAATGGCAAATAAATGAAAAAATTAGAAATGATTCAAAGTCTACGGATAGAAATCCAGAAGATTAATACTAAATTGTAAGAAATAGATAACTCATTGAAAAGGCAAGAGAGTAGAATTGATACAATGGAAGACAGAATTAATGAGATTGAATACAAATCCTTGAATACTTCTTTGGAAAGGGGTCAATCACAAAAAATACTTAAAAAAAAAAAATGAAGAAAGCCTAAGTTTCATGCAAGATACCATCAAAAGAATAACCTACATGTCATTGGAATTCCAGAACAGGAAGATAAAAATAAAACCACTGAGAAAATTGTCCAATATTTGTTAGAAAAGAACTTCCTAATATGATGAAAGATGAGAATATATCCATTCGGGAATTCCAACAAAACCCAAAAAGATAGACCCCAAAAGAAAATCACCAAGACACATCATCATCAAACCATCAAAACCAAAGACAAAGAAAGAATCCTGAAAGCAGCATGGGAAAAACAAAAAGTTACTTACAAAAGACAACCAGTAAAAATAACCCCTCATTTCTCAGCAGAAACCATGCAGGCAAGAAGGCAATGGGATGGTATATATAAAACTCTGAAAGAGAAAAATTTTCAACCAAGAATTATCAGGTGAAGTTGTCCCTCAAATATGATGGTGAAATTAGGAGATTTTCAGATAAGCAGAAATGAAGGGAATTTGTTCAGACCAGACCAAACTTACAAGAGATACTAAAGGGAGTCCTTTGAACAGAGAACCAAAAATAGCAAACAACAATCGACCATTAATACACAAGATGACATAACCCAGAAACCACAACTTTGGACATATCCAAAGTAGAATAAGCTTACAAGATTGTAAACAGGGAACCAGAGACATCAATTGACAAATGAGGACAACTACAAACCAAAAAGATGGAATATACTGTGTTGTTACAGAACTTCTAAATGGTAAGGAGATCAAGAGAGTTGCAAGATAGAATGGACTATTCTAAACTTGGGGAGAAAATTATAAATCACAGGGTAACCTCAAAGAAAAATGATAAATTTTCACATCACAATAAAAAAAAGAGGACTAGCACAAATATTCAGCAAATACAAAAACAGCAGCAACCAAGGAAATGTTAACATTTTCCATAAACATAATGAGCTCATAACAGAAAATAATATGGAACAAAGAAACCAGAAACACCATGAAAACATAACAAAATGACAGCAACCAGTTCATACTTGTCAATAATTGTACTGAATATTAATGGATTAAATGCACTAATCAAGAGATGGAGAATTGCAGCTTGAATAAGAAAACAAAACCCATCAATATGCTGTCTACAAGAGACACAATTTAGAGAAAAAGACAAAAACAGACTAAAAATCAAAGGTTGGAGAAAGATATATCAAGCAACTGGCAATTGCAAGAGAGCAGGAGTGGTAATATTAATTTCTGATCAAATTGATTTTAAGACAAAACCTACCATAATAAACAAGGAATGACATTATATAATGATTAAAGGATCAACTGAACAAGAAGATATAAGCATAATAAATATCTATGGACACAATTAAAAAGCCAAAAAAATACATAAATCAGACTTTAAAAATTGAAAAGGCAAATAAATGACTCCAAGTCATAGTAGGAGATGTTAATACACCACTTTGAATGAAAGATAGAACAATTGGAAAGGCATTCAACAAAGATGCAGAAGAGCTAAACAATACAATCCACCAACTAGATGTTATAGACATCTACAGAGCACTTTACCCAACAACAACACAATATACATTATTTTCCAGTGCACATGGAACGTTTTCCATGATAGATCATATGTTAGGCCACAAACATTAATAAATTTAAAAACATTGAAATACTTCAAAGCATCTTCTCAGATCATAATGCTATCAAATTAGAAATCAACAACAGTAAGATCAATGGAATAAGAGTAAACACATGGAAACTGAACAACATCCTCCTTACGAAAGACTGGGTAAGAGAGGAAATAAAAAAATGAAATTCAAAATTCCTCAAATCAACTGAAAATAAAAACACAACAAACCAAAATCTCTAACACAGTAAAAGCAGTGATCAGAGTCTCATTTATAGCAATAAATGCATACATCAGAAACTAAGAAAGAGACATAATCAGCACTTTAAATCAACATCTCCAAAGATTAGAAAAAGAACTGTAAGAAAAACCTATAGTCCACCAGAAGAAAGGAAACAATAGATTCGAGCAGAAATCAATGAAACAGAAAATAGAAAGAAAATAGAAAAAATCAACAAGAAGTTGGTTTTTTGAAAAGATAAATAAAATTGACAGTCCACTGGCAAATTTAGCAAAGGAAAACAGGGAGAGAATTCAAATAACACAAATAATAAAATGGTGACATCACAACAGAACTAAAGGAAATAAAAAGGATAATAGGATACTATGAAGGACTGTACTCCAACAAATTTGATAATCTGGAAGAAATGAATGGAATTCTAGAAACACGTCACTTACCTAAATTAACACAGACTAATATGGAAAAGTTGAACAGATCCATAACAAAAGAAGTAATTGAACAGGTTATTAAAAAATTACCAACAATAAAAAGTCCTGATCCAAATGGTTTCACCAGAGAATTAAAAAGGCAAGAGAACCAGAGAATGAAACATTCAGAGAAGAACTGATGCCAATCTTACTCAAACTATTCCAAAACATAGAAAAGGAAGGAATCCTTCCTAACTCATTTTATGAAGCAAGCATAACCTTGATTATCAAAACCAGGCAATGACATCACTCAAAAGGAAAACTACAGATCAATATCCCTCATGACTATAGATGCAAAAATCTTCAACAAAATCCTAGCCAATAGACTTCAATAACATATCAAGATAATCGTTCATTATGACCAAGTGTGGTTCATATCAGGTATGCAAGGACAAGGACAGTTCAACATTAGAAAAACAAACAACATCATCCACTGCATAAATAAAACAAAGGAAAAGAACCACATGATACTATCAATTGATGCAGAAAAGGCATGTGATATAATCCAACATCCATTCCTGATCAAAACTCTCAGCAAAATAGAAATAGAAGTGTTCTAGTTACTTCATACCACTCTGACAAGAATATACAACAAATGGGATGGCCTTAACAAACAGGAGTTTATTGTCTTACAATTTGGAGGCTTTAGGTCCAAGTTCAAAGTGCCAGGCTCTAGGGGCTGGGTGAAAGCTCCTTAGCCTTGGGCTTCAGCTCTGCCACCAGCTCCAGGCCCACTGAAGTCGAGCCTTCTCTTCACTCAGACAGCTGCTGGCTGTTGAGGCTGCCAAGCCAGGGTTCTCAAGTAAAAAAGCACAGTCTCATTGTTACCAAACCAAATGGCAGGCCATAAATTCAAGTTCATTGTAAGTCCCCAGGTTGGCAGAGCATGGCAGGCTGCTGAACAACAACACAGCTATATGCAGAGTTCAATGTGCCATAAGCTAGCTACTATCCCCAAGGCTTCTCCTTATATACAGGAAGCAGACCATATCCCAAAGGCAGCTACTTAGCCACTTGTGGTAAATCCCACCATGGAGTTGATTATCAGTCTCATCATGGGGAATAACTACCATCAGCTAGCTGCCCAGCCACTCAACCAGGCCCAGCCAAGTTGACATACAAACTGAACTACCACAAGAGGGGACATTCCTAAATGTAATAAAGGGCATCTATGTAAAACCAACAGCCAACATTATTCTCAATGGAGAGAGACTGAAAGTATTCCCCTTGTGAACAGGAACTAGACAAGGATGATCTCAGTCACCACTTCTATTCAATATTGTAGTGCAAGTCCTAGCCAAGGCATAAAGCAAGAAAGGGAAATCAAAGGCATCCAAATTGGTAAGGAAGAAGTCAAACTATCCCTATTTGCTGATGATATGATCCTATACCTAGAAAACACAAGAGACTCAGTCAAAAATCTACTGGAACTAATTCAGAGATTTAGCATTGTGGCAGGATACAAGATCAACATCCAAAAATCAGTTGGATTCCTCTACACCAGCAAAGAGATTGCTGAAAAAGAAATAAGGAAATCAATACCATTTACAATAGCTACCAAAAAAATAAAATACTTGGCAATAAATCTTACTAGGGACACAAAAGACCTGTTTAAAAAAAAAAAAACTGTAAAAAACTACTTAAGAAACAATAAGAGATCTACATAAATGCTCATGGACAGGAAAAGTGAACATTGGGAAAATGTTAATTCTACTCGAAGCAATCTATACCCTCATTGCAATTCCCAATCCAGATCTCATCAACATTTTTTTAAGGATACGGAAAAAACAGTCAATAACTTTATATGGAAAGGAGAGAGACCTCGGATAAGCAAAGCACGAATGAAGAAGAAGAAAGTAGGAGGTCTCACACTGCTAGATCTCACAACATACTATACAGCCACAGTAGTCAAAACTGTCTGATGTTGGTACAATGAGAGACAAATAGACCAATGGAATAGAACTGAGAACCCAGAAATAGATCCATAGAACTATGGTCAGCTGATTGTTGACAAAGGGGCAAAATCCATTAAATTGGGAGAGAATGTTTGTTTAATAAATGGCGCTGGCAAAACTGGATATCCATTTGCAGAAAAATGAAACAAGATCTGTTCCTCACACCAGACATGAAAATTAACTCCAGTTGGATCAGTGACTTAAATGTGAAACCTAAAACTATGAAGTTCCTCAAGGAGAAACTAAGGGCACATTTAGGGGCCCTCATATATGTCATAAATAGACTATCAAACATAACTCAAAATGCACAAACAGCAGAAGAGAAACTAGATGAACGGGACCTTCTAAAAATTAAATTATGTGATTTCAAAGACTTCTCCAAAACTGTCAAAAGAAAAGCTACACATTGGGGAATTTAAAAAAAAAAAATGGCAATGACATATCTGACAAGGGACTTATCTCTAGAATTTGCAGAAAATCCCAACACCTCAAGAAAAAAAGACAAATAATCCAATTAAAAATGGGAAGAAAACATGAAAAGACACTTCACCAAGGAGAATAATCAGGTGACCAACAAACATATGAAGAAATACTCATGATCATTAGACATTAGAAAGATGCAAATCAAAACAACAATGAGATAACATCCTGCCCCAGCACTAGTAGCAAAGTTCAACAAAACAGAAAAAAACAAATGCTGGTAAGGATGCAAAGAGATTGGGATTCTCATACACTGCTGGTGGGACTGTAAAATGATACAGTCACTGTGGAAAGCAGTATGGTGATTCCGTAAAAGTTGGAATAAGAAATACCATTTGACCCAGCCATTCCATTACTAGGTATATATCCTAAAGAAGTGAAAGCCATGACAAGAACAGACATATGCATACCCACGTTCATTACACCAACATTTACATTATCCAAAAGATGGAAACCACCTAGGTGTTCATCAACTGAGGAATGTATAACCAAACTATGGTATGTATACACAATGGAATACTATGCAATGCTAAAGAATAAAGTAGAATCTGCAAAACATCACATAACATGGATAAACTTGGAGGACATTACCCTGAGTGAAATAAGTCAATCACTGAAGGATAAATATTGTATTAGTCCATTATTGTAAAAGTCAAGGAAAGGTTTATAATGGAAGGAAATTTTCTTTGTTGGTTACCAAGGGTGGGAGGGGAGGGGAAGGAACACTGTTAGATAAGTAAAGGTAAATATTGATTTAGGTGATGAGAAGGGCAATGTACCAAATGTGAGTGATCCACATGGTGGCATTGAGGAAGAGAAAGACATAGAGAAGTACATGGAAAGTGCAGAGAACAAAAATGAACCTTTTTCCACATATAATACTGCATTGTCGGTGAAGGCAAACATGGGTATATGGATGGATAGATGGGTAGATAGGCTGAACTATTAGGTATATCTATGCAGTGGGGAGTGTACCCAAGACAATGAATAGGATTGGCAGACAGTGGTTCTACAAGTGCATTTGTATCTTTTGTAAGAATTCCCAGGTATATAGAAGAGCCGACAAGGGACAATTTTGTAGTCACTTGTTGGTCACAGCCAGCTATCCAGAGGGAGTGAGTAGCTGAACCTGTGGGCTCTGGACCATAATCACAGGGGACATCAAGCTCAATTGGCATAATATACTACAGAAAACATTGTTCCACCTCCTAGTCTAGCGAGTAGTGACGGGGATCTTAAAAGCTTGCATCAGCCATCTAGATGGAATGATGGGTCTCTCCTCATCCAGAGCAAAAAATTAATGAAGAAAAACAAAGATTCATGGAAACAATTAGTCCCAGCTAAGGGTACACCATGCATTCTGCAGCCTATATGACTATGAGACCAGATGGTGCCCAGATACCACTGTCAACTACTCAGAGGGAAATCTATGTAGGAGATCCTGGATATAGAGGGTGAACAATGTGGAACAAAACTCAAAATCATTTGGGAACAAAAAGCGGAGGTGGAGACCAGGTTTGCTGGTCCGATAGAGAATGGTGGAACCACTGAGACTATGACTCCTAGCTGACCTTCAGGTCTGGAATTGAACCCACACCTGTAGCTTTCAGCCAAACAAAAGACAGGCATATGAGTTGAACATTTACCTGATGTAGATACACTCCTTGGAGAGAACAATCATGGGAGAAAAAGGGCTGTTTATGCACAGGGAGATAGCTCAAGGGTAGGAGTGCACGTATGGATGGACACAGGGAAGAATAACTATTGGGAGGGAGTGGGAGGGGAGCTGTTGCATTGGAGTCAATTGTAGTCAGTTTTATGAAACAAAGTGTATGTGAACTGCTGTATGGAAATTGAATTTTCTCCATAAACATTCATCCAAATCACAATTAAAAAATAATAATAAAAAAAAGTTAAAAAAAAGTAAAGGCTAACTTGTTGTTGTTGTTGTTGTTATGTGCCGTCGAGTCAGCCCCGACTCATAGCGACCCCTCCTTGGGTTTCCGAGGCAGTATCACTACGGAAGTAGGATTGCCCAACCTTCCTTCCGAGGAGTGGCTGGTGGGTTTGAACCGCCAGCCGTCTGGTTAGCAGGCAAGTGTCTTAGCCACTATGCTACCAGAGCTCCCTTAGGAGGTCCTAATTTTTGGCATAGACTATCAAGCATAATCCAAAATGCACAAACAGCAATAGAGAAAAAAGATGACTGGGACCTCCTGAAAATTAAATTCTATGTGCATCAAAAGACTTCTCCAAATGAGTAAAAAAGAGAACCCACAAATTGGGAAAAAATTTGGCAATGATTTACTTACAAGGAACTTATCTCTAAAATTTTTAGGAAACATCAGCACCCTAACATAAAAAAGACAAGTAATCCACTTAAAAAATGGGTAAAAGACTTGAACAAACACTTGGCAAAAAAAGATACTTAGAGAGCCAGCAAATCTATGAAGAAATGCTCACAATAATCAGCCATTAGAAAGATGAAAATTAAAACAATGAGATTTCATGTCACCCCAGCATTTATAACAAAGTTCAATAAGACAGAAAACAACAAATACTGGTGAAGGTATAGAGAGATTAGCACTCTCATAATCTGTAAAATGGACAGCCTCAGAGGAAAATGGTAGGACACTTCATTCAAGAGTTGGAAATAGAAATACAATTCGATCCAGCAATCCAAGTAGGAGTATATCCTGAAGATATCTGGGACACAAATAACCTATATGCACATCTGTGTTCATTGCAGCATATTTATAACAGCCAAGAGATGGAAATAACCGAAGAGCCCATGAACAGATAAAAGTCTAACCAAGCTAAGGTACATACACAAAATAAAACACTATGCAACACTAAAGAATATTGAAGAATCAATGAATCACCTTATAATGTGGATGAACTTGGAGTACATAATGCTGAGTGCAAAAAAAAAAAAAAAAGAACCACAGAAACACAAATGTTGTACAAGTCCATTGTTATAAAAAGTCAAAAAAAAAGTTGATATGTTTGAAATTTTCTATGTTGATTACCAGGATGTGAGGGGAGGGAATGGGAGGAAAAATAGATGGATAATTAAGTGATAGGTTTGTTATACGTGAAGTGAAAAATAATATAACTAGTACCATATCACTATGGAAAGTAAGACATGGAGAGGTACACACGAGGTATATGCAATAAAAGCAAATACTGCTGCATATACAATACTGCATTATCAGTAACAACTAACACTAATGTATGGGTGGATACATAGGTAGAAAGTCAAGAAGGTTAGGTATGGATAGGTGAATGGGAATATACCCACAACCATACATAGGTTTGACAGACAATATTCCTACATCTGTACACTTATGTGCTGTCAATATGTCAATATGCAGTTTAAACCTAACAGGAGACAAAATTAGGATAACTTCTTAGTCACAACTAAGCACCTTGAGGGAGAGAGTCATTGAACCTGTGGGCTGGGGACCATGGTCCTGGGGGTCATTAAGCTCAATTGGAGCAACAAGGAATACAAAAATATTTTTCTACATGTTAATTTGGTGAGTAATGATTGGGCTCTTAAAAGCTTACAAGTGGCCATTTAAGATGCAACTACTGGTCTCTCATGATCTGGACCAAAGAAGATTAAAGAAAATAAAGGATGTATGGAAGCAATTAGTCCAAAGGACTAATGGACCGTGAGAATTTAGCCTACATGAACCTGAGATCAGAAGAACTAGATGGTGCCCAGCTACCAATACCTATCACCTGGGAGGAAAAAAATAGCCATCAAATCAATTCCAACTCAGGGACCCCTGTAAGATTGCCAAGGCTGTAAGTCTTTATGGAAGCACATCTTTCTTCTACCGAGCAGTTAGTGGGTTTGAATCATTAGCCTTTTGGTTAGTAGCTCAGTGCTTTAACCACAAAACCACAGGAGTTCCTTAAACACTGAGAAAGGGTTCAAAATTAGATATCTGGATAGAGGGGAAGAAAACGTAGAACAAAACTCAACATCATTAAAAAGAAAAAAAAAAAAAAGGCTTAATTGTCTGATAGAGACTGGCAAAACATCTGAGACCATTGACCAGAGTTTCCTTTGGTCCTGGAATTGAAGTCACTCACATGGCTGAATTTTCAGCCAAACAATAGACATGCCTACAAGCTAAACACCTATAGCAGGGAGATGAACTCCTTAGAACACTCAACCATGGGATATCAGAAGGCAGCATTTACACTGGAAGAAAGGTAGAGAGGCAAGAATGCACATAGGCAAGAAGGACACAGGAAAAAGATAGCCACTGGGAGGAAGTGGGAGGAGATCTGTTACATTGTGGGGAATGTAATCATGTAACCAGTGTCACAAAACAAAATGTGTATGAACTATTGAATGTAAACCAAGTTTGCTTTGTAAACTTTCACCCAAATCACAATAAAAGCTAAAAATAAAACAATAGTGACAATTTTAATGGGCTTTTTACCTTTATGTAAAAACAAAATGGACATAGAATAAATATGATATGCTTGGATAGTTTGAGGCTATATTTATGAGGATAAATGGTGATTTATGTGTGTGTGTGTGTATATATATATATATGTACATGTATATAAATATATATATATATATATGTGTGTGTGTGTGTGTGTGTATGTGTGTATATATATATAGTGCTACTTAAAAACAAAGGCAATATCAATTTATTGCAACTCAATTAAAAAAAGATGACCATTCTTCAGTTACCCAAACAAGGTCACAACATCTAGGAATCTTCTTGAGAGCATCAATTTGTATATCAGAACTGGTGGAAAAATTGCTTAATTTACCACAAGCAAGTTCAATCAATATGCTATTTTTTGCTATTGTTGTTTTTTGCCATGGAGACGTACCTGACTCATAGTGTCCCATCCTTGGGTTTCCGAGGCAGTATCACTATGAGAGTAGATTGCCCAACCTTCCTTCTGAGGAGTGGCTGGGGCATTTGAACTGCCAGCCTTCTGGTTAGCAGTCAAGTGCCTTAGGCACTATGCTACCAGAGTTCCTAATATGCTTTTTAAAGAGCTAGTACTGTTTTTCTATGTAATTCTTCATTAAGCAGAATGTTGTTGAGAAATCTTGACCCCCAAATTGCTCCAAATGACCCAAAGATATAAAATTTTAATTAATATCTCTATATTGGTAGACAAGACTTTCTTTTCTCATGGAATTCAAGTGTCCTGCTTTCTTTTTAATAATGTTTAAATTTTTATTTTGAAATAATTATAAATACACAGAAATTTTCAATAAAAATATGAAATGAGGCTCAATGGAAACTCTATCTACATTCCCCAGTAAGGACATCTTTTAAAATTATAGTTGAATATCAAAATCAAGAAATTGAAATTGATACTCATTTCCTGAATCTGATGCCATCAGTTTTGCATGTATTTCTTTATGCTGTATGTGTTTATGTATGTGTTTATATATGTGTGTATGATGCTGTTAACTGCCTTTGGGTTGGACCCCTATTCATAGTGATCTCATGCACAATGGGATTGGACATTGCAATTCATACACTTTTCCTTGGCTAATTTTTGGAAGTAGATCATCAGATCTTTCTTCCTTGTCTGTCTAAGTCTGAAAGCTCCACTGAAACCAATCAGCATCATAACAACATGCAAGCTTTTATCAGCAGATGAATAGTGGTTACATTTGAAGTTTAATTGTGAGAGATCAAACCCAGATCTCTAGAGTGGAAGGTAAGAATTTTACCACTGGATCACTACTGGCATCTGTGCATCTATAGTTCTCTGGAAATATTTCACATGTGTACATTAATGTACCACCAACATAATCAACATACAAGTGTTTCATCATCATGTCTACTACCCTTCTTTCCTCCCATCCTTAAAATCTGACAATGATTAATCTGATTTCCATATTAGTAATGTAATTATTTCAGAAAAGTTATATAAATATAATCATACAGTATACAACTTTTCATGATGGACTTTTTTTGTTTGCTTGTTTCCTTTCAGCACAATTCCCTCGGAATCATACCCAGTGGTGTATATTTTATTGCAAAGTAGTATTCTATGATATAAATTTATAACAGTTTTTGTGAATATTGCCCAGTTGTTCCCTGAGAATGACATTTGAAAAAATCAATTCTGTCTCTACACTCTTAACTTCACTTCCTAAGCTACAGACCTCTTACACATAATTTTTGTTATTGTTGTTGTTAGAAATAATAGTACTTATTAATTTTAAAGGCAAGGAAGAAAATTAAACATCATCAGTCCCAGAAAGAGTTGATAAAGGATCAGGGAGATGCATTCATTGTTCCTTCCTGACTCACAGTATCCATACCTCTCTCAATTGTACAGTGTCTAATCTTTGATAAACATTATATAGTCTATCCATAAGGCATTGCCTTTATCTGAAAAGCCAAGGTAGCTCAATATTCACTAAAACATTCAACCAAATTTGATTTCCTGCATGCATTTCTAAGAAGATTGCATCATATTAAACACATGGTTTATATAGTATAGGCCAAATAAGAGCAGCTAGTACTGGAATAGTACACTCAACATAAACAGATAAAAACTTGATAAAAAGTCTGACTTCATAGTTTACAGTTGGGCAATAGATAGTGCATGTCTGTGAATACTGAAATAAATGAAATTCACAAGGTCAGTCCCACCATCAGACCACATCTCTGCCTGAGGACAGTCTCACAAGTGTGACACAGTATGCTCAACCAGAAGCAGTGTTTGGGAAGGAGCAATCAGAGTCCTAGCTTCTGAACCGATAACAAATTGGGTCTAGGACAATAGAAGGGAGAAATGGAAAGGAGGTTGGAAGTTTATGTGAGGATTACCCAAGGTTGAAGTTCCATGTGCAGAGCAAAATCAGATAAGCCTCATCAGAGAGCTGCTTCCACAAAGATGAAAGCAGAGTAGAAAGAAAAAGGGCCAGGAAATTCCGGGAGACAGAGCTCCTGACAAGTCAGAATAGAGATGTCATATCTTAGTTGTAAGGACCACACCCTTGTGTGCATACTGGCAAATTTTTCAGTAAAGGCCATATCGTAAATATTTTCATTTTTGGGGCAATATGTCTCAGTCAAAATAATGAACTCTGTTGGTGCAGTGTGAAAGCAATATGTAAATATGTAATGCCAGATTTGAACCATGGGTCATATTTGCCAACTCCTGCCTCGGAATAGTACATGTTACTCAACAATCTTAATAAAGACTGGGACCAAGGCTTATATGATCTGCAGAAGATGTGAAGTTTGGTTAGTTCAACTAATGTAAATGGTTTGGAAGGACATTTGTGCTTTCTTAATACGTTCCCTAACAAAATAAAAATAAAGAGATTACACAAGCAAAGTGCTCAGTAAGTAATTGAACTGATTGCCAGGACAATAATCAGCAAGTTATAGCAGAGAATGCAGGATTTTACCGTAGTGAAACCTGTGAGAACCAGAACTTAACTGGATTTCCTTATTTTCTGGGTCCCACGATTTTTATGCCTTTGACAAAGTTCAGTCTAACCACATTTATGTCACATTCTATAAGAATTCTTCCTCATAAATACAGGAAGTGTTTCTTTTCAATTTTATAGGACTAGAAAAGAAACAAAATCATTGTTTCATGAATTGTATGTTTACTGATATTATGTACAGATATTATGTATATACTCTTCAAACAGATATGGGTAAATTTAACTTTAAATAAAAATTTCTAACATCTACTGTTTAGGGCTTTTTTTGATAAAATTATTAAAACAAATTTCTAAATCCATAGCCTTATGAAAAAAAACTGTTGGTATCCTTTAACTTTTCCAAATTCCTTCAAAGCCTCTATATAGCTTCAATTTTGAATTTGACTTAAAGACTCAAACCCTTTCATGTTACGTCTTTATCATCTTTATCATCATCATCTTTAGATTATGAGTCTACAATTTTTTGCAGGCTTATATCATCCATTTCAGTGGGAATTTCTTTGTTATAAGTAGTGTAAGATGATGCACTACCCCCATTTTCTGAAACACCACTGTAAATGTCATTTATTGCTCTCTGAATCTTCATGATGCTATCAAAATGACTTTTTTTCTTTGCATACTATTATCATAATCAAATAAGAAATTGAGTTCTTAAAGCATTTCCTGAAGATTTCCACCATAATCGTTTTGATCAAACTTAAAATATGATATGACTCCTGGCACCTTGATTTTTTTTCATTATTTCTGAAGCCATCTTGTACATTTCAAGGTTGCAAATATCTTTGAAGCAATACTTTTTTTAATTTAATGTTTTGAATACTGCCATTATCCAGTAGTTGTAGGACTGAAATCATAGATGGTTGAAAAATTGATTTAATATTGGACAAGGGCAGTTACTAATGACAATAAGTACTGTCATTGAACAAAAGCTTCATTTTATTTTTCATATGATTGTTATGACTATTTAAATCTTCATAAATTGCTCCCATTATCTAAGGTTTTTTTAACTGAATTTCCACTCTACTGAAAATTTTTATTTTGATATTTTTGAAAGATTCTTTCTCCTAGCTCTTTTCAATAATCTATAGTCTGTCAAAAGTTCCATCTGCAAATATAGTCAAAAGGATGGTGAGCAGCTCTTTGGAAAACCAACTTCATGAACACTTTTTTTGCTTTCTTTTCAGGGTCCTGTTAGGAGTTGGTTTATAAAATTGAATAGTCATATGTATTTGCAATGTCTTTAGGATCAAATTCCTTTATAATCTTTCTAAATTTTGTGAACGAGTTTTGACTGTGTATTTGTCAATCTTGTTTGACTCTTCACAAACTAACTTCCAAGTGACTTCATTTTCAGTTTCATCTTAAAAAAAAAAAAAAGAAAGAAAGAAAAAAAAAACTCTGAAGCCACCTGTTAGTTGCTCAGAATCCACGAACATTTAAAAGTTTCACAATTTTCTTTGCCTTTGCTTACAAAATAAGTCCTAAAATTGGAAACATTTTGGTGGAAGCTTGAACAAACAATACAAAAACAGACTTGTTGAGTTTTGTATAATTTTCATTCCTTCATTTCTTGACATTTACAGTGCTGCTACTCATATACCTTTCAAATATTTTATCATTTTCTCTCCAAATTAAGCTAATTTGCATTTTTTTACACTTGAACTTAACTAGAGCGTCCTTGACATTCCCTTTCTCTTTATTTATTATTTCAATTTGGTCAAAATTTTCTTTAAGAGGTAAATTTCTTATTTTCCTGTCCATGGCTTTAAAGGATTTTTTTTTTAAGGAAACAACAAATGAAAAGAGGTTTTATAAAAATTAAGGAACTTATCATATTTTCTTAATAATTTGAATATTTCAAACACACACAAAAATGAAAACTATAAATATCATTATAAGGTAAAATTAGCACCCTTCAGTAAAATATTTAAGGACAAAATAAATGAGATGAATGTTTTTACTCTTGTATACACGTTGAACACATTAAGTTAGGAAATATTTTTCTACCTTTTGGCTAAAACACGAAATTTGGAAAGAAAGAATCTCAAGGAAATGAAGGAGAGGATTTTGAAATTTTAATAACATGTATCAAAATTATAACTAGCTAAAGCAAAAATAAAAATTAAAGATAAAGAACAGGATAAAACCTCTCAAGACGTGGAAAAAATGTGCTATATAGATTTTAAGGAAAGTAGAGGAGGTTATTTGTATCTCTTAACTTCATCCAAATATGTTTCTTTTCACTAGAAAAAAAAATAGGAGCCCCCAAAAAAGAATAATGCAAAAATGTAAAGAATGAATATAGTCAGAGAAGAGTAGCTGTGCACAATGTGCACTAACACACAGTGAAAATGCAAAGTGAAGTAGAAGACTGACCCTTCATCTTTGACTCTCATGCTTTGTAGAACTACTTGTGACTTTCACATCTTCACATTCTTTTATTTGGGTTGCAACACCAATGATTTTCTGATTCTATCCATATCTTTCAGGTTCTCAGTTTCAGAGCAGATTTTTTAGTCTAAAGTATCGTATTTGTGGAAAATATTTGAGCTTTTCTTCTCTGACAGGTTCTACCTCATACAGGTTCTGACTTACACAAGTTTTACTATATATATATTATATATTGTCTTTGTTGTTGTTGTTGTTAGGTGCTGTCAAGTTAGTGCCAACTCATAGTGATACTATGGACAACAGAACAAAAAACTCCACAATCTTATCAAGTGTTATATCAGACAGTGTTTCACTGCTATTCATAAAGTTTTCACTGGTCAAATGTTTGAGAAGTGGATGGCCTCTTTCTTCTTCCCAGTCTGTCTTAGTCTGGAAGCTTCTCTGAAACCCTATGTAAAATAGAATAAAACATCATCTTGTCCTGTGACATCCTCAAAATCATTGCTGCACTGGAACCCAGCATTGGAGCCACTTTGTCAATCCACCTTGTTGAGGGTTTTTCTCTTTTTTGCTGAAATTCCACTTTACCAACCATGGTACTCTTCTCCTGGGAATGGTCCCTTCTGACCAAAGTTGGTGAGACAAAGTCTGGACATTCTAGCTTCCAAGGAGCATTTTGGCTGCACTGCTTCCAGAACAGATTTGTTAGTTCTTCCAGCAGTCCACGATGCTTTCTTCACCAACACCACAATTCAAAGGCATTGACTCTTCTTCAGACTTCCTAATCAGCACTGGTAATACATTTACTTAGAGAAACCATAGTAAATGTTTGATTATAACTTATTTATTTAAATATCAAGGCAATTATTTTACTTCTATCCAAAGAGTGATATTAGTATAATTTTTGAATTTATTAACTTTTTAAGGATTACTTTGCATAAATATTCTTTAAAAGTGTTTTGCTTGAAACGTTTGATTAGTAATCAAGAAAACTTCTGCTTGAGAATTCAAAGTATCTATTGAACATTCTTCCTAGAGCAATGTTAATCTCCCTGTTCCGCAGACTAAAGATAATAGGATTTATGAACGGAGGCACCATGGTGTAGAATATAGCTATAAAAAGATTTTTAAGAGATGTTTTCTTTGAGAGGAGACCAAAGGCAGCAACCGGTCCAGAAATTACAAATAGAATGAGTATTGCTAGCTGTGGGGTACAGGTGAATAAGGCTTTATTGCGGGCTTCCACAGAGTGCATTCTAAGCACTGTTGAAAGTATGTTAGCATATGATATAAACAAAAAGACAAAGCAAACTAAAATTATATTTGAACTTACAGCAATGAGAACAGACTCAGAAAACCTCACATCTGATGATGAAATTCTCAACATTTGAGGAATATCACAGAAGTACTGATGGATTATATTGGACTCCATGAATAGAAGCCTGAATATACTACCTGTGTGGATGGCAGAGTATATCAGTGCACTGACCCAGGATCCCCCTGCTGCCTTTGCACACATATGTGGGGTAACGGTGAGCCCATAGTTCAGGGCATGACAGATTGCAACATAGCGATCATAGGACATCACCATAAGGAAAGCCAACTCTGTGGTTCCAAGGAAGAGAAGCAGGAAAATCTGAGCAGCACAGGCTGGAAGAGAAATAAATTTCCTGTCTGTTAAGGAATTCACAATTGATTTGGGAACAGTAACTGAGATATAGCAAAAATCTATGATGGATAAATTGCCTATAAAGAAGTACATTGGAAAGTGAAGATGTGGGTCTATCACAATGATGCTAAAGTTTAGAAGATTTCCAACAAGGGCACCCAGATAAATCAGTAAGAAGAGCAGACCTTGTAGGACATGAAGCTCCCAGGAGCTTGAGATATCCAAGAGGAGGAATTCTGTGATTATTGTAAGGTTGCTCATGGCTGCTAATATGCTGCCTTCTTCCTGGAGTCATAGAACAACAGACAAA
>NW_006922486.1:406167-407660 GCF_000298275.1 Orycteropus afer afer | reverse complement strand
TAGTTCAAAGTTCCCATGGCCTTCCTTCTTTTTTAAAAAAAATATATATTTTTTTTAAATTTACATATGCTAAAAATCAATCTTTTGTATAGTTCTTTGAATACTGACAAAGGCATAAGTTGTTTGACAGCAATCAAAATGTTGTTGTTATGTGCCATGGAGTTGGACACATAGTGACCCTCCTTGGGTTTCCAAGGCAGTATTGCTACGGAAGTAGATTACACGATCTTCTTTCTGAGGAGTGGTTGGTGGGTTTGAACTGCCAGCCTTCTGGTTAGCAGTCAAAAATCTTAAAAATAGTATCACTGCAAAAAAAAAAAAATCTGTTTGCACTACTTTTTTAGGTTCAAATCCTTCCTCCACCCTAAAACCATCCTAAAACTCTTGCCCTTGGTAAGAATAAATTGGTTACACCAGATCTAAATTAAATTCCATTTTGAATCAGACTGAAGCTTAGCCTAAAACTCCTATTGCTGCTCCGAAAAAATTCAGCTTTTTCTGAAAGTTTGACTGCTTGAAACCCAAAGTGATAAGGGCTCAAGAGTTTAGCTTGTGTCAGGAATTGTTTGTTAAAAGATGTTTGTCAAGAGTGTTTATACAGCTTGAACCAAGAAGAATGCCTTGCTGAACAAATGCCAGGAGGTTAGAAAATAGAAATGAGATAATGTAAAGAAGGACTGTACTTTAATCACCTCTTGTACATTTACATAAAAACAATGATAATGCTTTTGACTTATAGTTGCAACCATTTATACTTTTTTTTTTTCAAAATTTTCCAATTCATTGGTTGTTTATCATCTGGTTTTAAGAGAAACAACTAAGATTTTGCAAGCAACCAACATGCTCTTCCATAAGTGCATAGACAAATAAAGGGAAATACATCCATATGACAAAAAAAGAAGTCATTGCTGTTGGGTTGGATCTGACTTATAGCGACCCCTCCTTGGGTTTCCTACATGGTGTCTACAGAAGCACATGCCATTCTTCCTTATGAAGAGCAGCTGGTGGGTTTGAACCACCACCTTTATGGTTAGCAGTCAAATGCTTTAGGCACTATGCCACCAGAGATCCTAATATAAAAGAGTGGTATTATTCAGCAATAAATATACATGTGTTATTATACCACAAAGAAGATACAGAGAACTTTCAATGCATATATCTATGTGGAAGAAGTCATTCTGAAAAAACAGTGACATGCTATATGACTCCAATTATAGAACAACTAGGGGAGAAAAGTGGTTTCCAGGGACTAAAGAGGAAAGTAAGGACTAGGCAGAACACAGGCTAACTTAAAGACAATGAAATTATTCTCTAGGAGAATGCAATGATGGATTCATGACATAATACATTTGTCAAAAGTGATAATAACTGCATAAGACAAAAACTTTACCTTAATGAAAACTATGTACTTTATCTACTAATAATGTATTAATATTGTTTAATGTGTCAATATTTTTTAATCAGGAGTTCTGGTGGTGTAGTGCCTAAGGCAT
>NW_006922486.1:403218-404732 GCF_000298275.1 Orycteropus afer afer | reverse complement strand
AATAATATTGAGTTTATTTATACTTGTATTTTATTCTTAAAGAAAGAAAAGTCTGATGTCAGGTTGGAGGTTTCCCCTAACTCACACAGCTGCAGGAGCTGATACACCTAAGATGAACAGGAATACAGCAGGCTGCTTGCTATTGAGGCTGATGAATCCAAGACTGACAGGAAAGATGGTGGTTGCTGGTTCAAGTTCATAGAAGTGAAGGTCAGATGATGTTGATGAATTATATTCAGGATACGAATAGAGAGAAAAGCCAGAGAGATTTGCCAGAATGTCTATATATATTGGAAGCAGGCAACATCCTTAAAGAAATTCATTGGTTTCTCATAGTGGACATCATCATGGAGGTGATTACATTATATCAGATCTCATCATGAGGAATGAATACATCATGTGTTTTGGCAGTGTAAACCACAGAGAATCATGGAACAGCTAAACTGATACATGACCTTAACTATCAAATTTCACCCCTTGGCAACTCAGCACCTGTACATTACTCTTTAAACCATGTTATTGTTGTTGCTATTATGTGCTGTTGAGTCGGCCCCGACTCATAGAGACCCCTCCTTGGGTTTCTGAGGCAGATCACTACGGAAGTAGATTGCCCCATCTTCCTTCTGAGGAGTGGTTGGTGGGTTTGAACCACCAGCCTTCTGGTTAGCAGTCAAGTGCCTTAGGCACTATGCTACCAGAGCTCCCTTAAACCATACATAGACTTTAAATGAGGAAAATTAAAAGTCATACTTGAACTTAAAATGGTACAACTAACACACATACAACCAAAAACACATTAGCAACATTTACATTTTATATTTTATAACTGAAGAAAATAAAAATATTTTGTGGACATATACAAGGAAGGAAGAAGTACTCATAGTAAGCATAGTCTTGTTTTCTGTAATTGTTCATGTGGTTGTAGCTGGTATTTAGAACTAATTTCTTCCACTATCTATTCCATATTCTCTTAGTCCTCAACAAGTATCTAAGCTGACATGGTTCTTTAACTTTGGGTGAACAAAATCTTCATTCTTGAAGTGTCTGAGCCATTAGTAATTATATTAGAATTGAGTTACTGTCATTTTCCATTGACTTTAATCACAGAGCATGTTAGTAATAATAGATGTATTAAGGAATTTCCTGTATTCCAGACATGCTGTAGTTTACCATAATTTTGTGATATCAATCTAACATCTCCTTGGTAGTCAGGATTAATTAATCCAGACAATTCAGTAACTTCCTTATTTGATATTACTATAGGGCCGTGAGGAGTGCAAAATGGTGTGGTGGCATTGATTACTTCATGTTCAATGTACTTTGTAGCCACAGTAGGGACAATAGCCCATCATCCTTATCTTTGGGTCAGCAATGGTGATGATGAGAGTGATTTGGGAAACTGTGAAATTAGAATTTCTTTTCAATAATGCAGGATCATGAAAAGATTCACTTTATCCCCTGAGGGTGGCTTACAAATCTTCTTTGCAATATACTCAATATGAAAAAAAAAAAAA
>NW_006922486.1:400351-402474 GCF_000298275.1 Orycteropus afer afer | reverse complement strand
TCAGAAAGGACAGAATAGACCGCGGATTCCTGCTGCCTTTTGAAACCAATATAGTGTTGAGTCATACCTATTGCTCCTGGCTAGAAGATCAGATTTTTTTTTGTTTCTTTTGATGGAAATTCATCTTCAATAAGCTCAGATTTTTGAGTTAGCAAAGACATTCCAGTATTTGATTATCTGAATGTTTCACCTGTTTTCTAATTATAATAATTTTCTCATTTTCCCTTATTTATTTCAGAATTCTCTAAGCAGAGAAATAAATGATAGTCCAATATTATGGCAATACTTCTTGTTCCCATGCCAGACTTTTGAATTGTGGGAGACCTCCAAGCTACACATTTCCATAAACACGTTCTAGATGGCATATATTTTGGAATTGCACTCTGAATAGGTTTATTGCTCTCTGTGTGATGTGACTTAATAAGAAATGATTGTGGCTTCTATTAAACAACTTTAGCCTTCCCCCACCTGGCCAACTGACTAGAGTAAATCCATATTTATATCCATTCCCAAGAAAGGTGATCCAGCAGAATGTGGAAACTATCAAATATTATTAATATCACACACAAGAAAATTTTGCTGAATGTCATTCAAAAATGGGTTGCAGCAGTGTACTCAGAGGGAACTTCCAGAAATGCAGACTGGATTCAGAAAAGGACACAGAATGAAAGACATCATTGCTGATGCCAGAGAGATATTAGCTGAAACCAGAGTACTAGAAAAATGTTTACTTGTGTTTTATAGACTATGCAAAGGCATTCAATTGTGTGGATCATAAAAAAAAATTATGAATAATACCCAGCAGCCACTCCTCGGAAGGAAGGTTGGGCAATCCTACTTCTATAATGATACGCCTCGGAAACCCAAGGAGGGGTCGCTATGAGTCAGGGCCGACTCAACGGCACATAACAACAACAACAACAATGGAAAATAAAGGGAATTCCAGAACACTTTGTTGGATTCATGAGAAACCTGTACATAGAACCAGAGGATGTCATTCAAACAGAACAAGGGGAAACAGCATGGGTTAAAATCAGGAAGGGTATGCATCAGGGTTGTATCCTTTCACCATACGTATTCAATCCATATGTTGAGCAAATAATCCAAAGTGCTGAACCATGTGAGGAACGTGGCATGAGGATTAGAGGAAGACTCACTAAAAACGTGATATATGCACACATTTGCACACATATGCTGTGAAGCAAGGGAAGTTGTGAAGAAACGTGTCTTGAAGAAAGTGAAGATGACTTGAAGCACTTAGTGATGAAGATTAAAGACTATAGACTGCAGTGTGGATTACATCTCAATAAAAGGAAAACACAAATCCTCACAACTTTACCAACAAGCTCATCATGATAAATGGAGAAAAACCTGAAGTTGTCAAAGGTTTCATATTATTTGGTTCTGCAATCAACACCAATGGAGGCAGCAGTCAAGAAATCCGACCATGTATTGCACTGGGAAAATCTGTTGCAAAAGACTTCTTTAAAGTGTGGAAGAGCAAAGATATCTCTTTGAATACTCAGGTGTGCCTAAGCCAAGCCATGATGCTTTCAATCACCTCATGTGCATGGTATAGGTTGACAGTGATTAAGGAAGACTAAAGAAGAGTTGATGCTTTTGAGTTGCGGTGTTGGCACAGAATATTCAAAGTACCATGGACTACCAGAAGAACTAATAAATCTGTCCTGGAAGAGTTCAGTCACAATGCTCCTACGAAGCGAGAATGGCCAGACTTCATCTTACTTTGTTCATGTTGTCAGAAAGTACCATTCACTGGAGAAGGATATGCTTGGTAAATTGGCGGATCAGAAGAATAGGGTAAGACCCTCAACAAGATGGACTGTCATAGTGGCTGCAATAATGGGCTAAGGTATAGCAAGGATTGTGAGTGTTGCTCATGTCTGTAGCGTTTCATTCTGTTATACGTAGGGTCACTATGAGTTGGGGGCAGTTCAACAGCACCCAACAACAACAACAACAATGTATCTTGTTTGATTTCAAGGTAATGTCACCATATGTCTGATCTACAGTTGTTCTTTGCCTTTGGTGATTATCTTTCTAGAGGTCTCCTTTTAGCCTTTCTTATAAGGTTGGCCCAGTTTTTGCAATTATCTTAATTT
>NW_006922486.1:399286-399851 GCF_000298275.1 Orycteropus afer afer | reverse complement strand
AGGGGTCACTGAGTCAGAACTGACTTGACAGCAGTGTTATTTATTTCTTTATTTTAAATTCTGAAATTGCAATTGCACATACTTTATTCCTGTTAATGGTGTACTAAAGGAGTCTTAAGTTTTCTTTTTTTTTTTTTTTGGTTGTTGTTCTTTTATCTGATTGTTTCTCTAATAGAATGAAAGATTTTTCCTTATTCTAATTCTTTGTTCCCTTGATTCAATTCTACTTCTTTTGTCCTTCCAATGTATTATGAATTTCTGAAATTTTAGTATTATCTTCTGGGTTTCTATTTGCTGTTTTAGTATTTCTTCTAATTTTCCATTTATTTTTTCAATTTGTTCTTGTACTTTTTTTTTATTCTTCTAGAGTTTTTGTCTTTGTTCAACTTGATTTTGTCTGTGATTCCCTTGAATTTTATCTCAGTCTGTTGAAATATAATTCTTTTGAATTCCTTATCAGGTATTTCCACTAGCATTCTTTCTCTAAAAGAATTTCTGGTCCTGTACTTTGGTCACATGTTGAGGCATCTTGACCTGTTATTTGTGTGTGTGTGTGTGTGTGTGT
>NW_006922486.1:397251-398816 GCF_000298275.1 Orycteropus afer afer | reverse complement strand
AAAAAAAAAGGAAACCATCAAGGAGTAATAGAGAAATCCTGAGAAGAAAGAAAAAAAAAAAAAGTAAAAAGGAAAATAAAAGTGAGAAATGAAAAAAAAAATAATAAAAAAAAGAAAGAAACAAACAAATGTGGTATAGCGCTAGCACAAATGATAGCCACCAAAAATGACTGTGGAGGAAATGTGTCACTTACTGCAGGGGAGTAAATATGGAAGATCAAAGATGGCACTACTGAATATGGAGTCGAAGGGGGGCCAAGATAATCATTCAACTAAATCAAAAGAAAAGAAGAAAAATAAGGAAAATAAAGTATATAGGGATGAAGTTGGAGAAAAATGAGAAAAAAATAAACAGGAAAAAGCAGAACCCAGGTGAAGATGGATAGAGAAAGAAGAAAGAAAAAGAAAAGATAATAATAATAATAAACAAAAGAAACTGTCACAACTATTAGCTGTCAAGCACTGTTGAAGCAGGAATGTGGAGCTAACTCTGGGAGAGCTCACACTGCCATCCACTTAGGGGTAGAAAATAAATACTGATGACAGTGGGGGTTGAGAGAGTGGGGACAAAAAGAGAAAAAAAAAAAAAAAAACCTTGAAAGGTGAGAAAGAAGAGAACAGAGAAAATAAAGGTGTGGAAAACAATAGGGAGAAGAGGGGAGAACTAAGGAAAAGCAGAAAAGAAAAAGAAAAAAATAAATAAGGCAGAAAAAATACAGCATGGTGCTGTCAAAGTGCTATTCATCAAACATGGCTTAGCAGAAACAAAGCATTCATTCTGACAGAGAGCACAATTCTGACCAGGGAGGAATGGAGACAGGTGGAGGAAAGAGTCAAATCTCAAATCACAGAAAGGTTGTGCAAGAGAATAAGGGAGAACACACCTCAATGGTTACATGATCACTAATGTGGGTCCTTTTGTATTCCCGGGCAAGTGGTGTCAGTTTTCTGGTTCCTGCTTTGATTGGAATGCTGCTTGCACTTATTCAAAATGGCCACACTGTGCCAGTTAGCAGTTTAACCTTTCCTGTTCATGGATTTTGTTCATTCTCTCCCTTTCATCAGTATTTGATCTACTTTTTATACTTTTGTTTTTAGATTTGGGTTCCATGATTGTCATCTGTAGTTGTTCCCCTAGTTTTTCAAAGTCTTTTTGTAGAGCATCTAGATAGTGTACCTGCTGAGTCCACCATCTTGGAACCAGAACTTCTTCCGTCCCCAACCCCTACAGGAAAAGAACTATCAAGCCCTTGGAATATTAGCTGAGAAATGTAATGGAATCAGAGATTCACTGTGTATTACAGTTGATCTCAACCCAATAGCTAAAGTTTATTTCCTTTGCATAAGAGCAACAGCAACAGTGGCAAAGTTAGTGTAAGTCACTTCTGATAAAGTTTGGAGTATGCATCTGCACTTATGGAATTCCATGCTGCTCAGAGTCATCTCCTCACTGAAGATAGTACACAGTTTTCCCCTTTCAAACTCATTTTCTATGAATTGGTACATCTATCTCTAGTTTATAAAACCATTCATAGATTATATACCCTTAATACAGCCACCTCATT
>NW_006922486.1:393230-396411 GCF_000298275.1 Orycteropus afer afer | reverse complement strand
GAAGGCACTTAAATATGACTAGGGAAGAGCTGCCTCCTCAGAGTTGAGTTGACCTTAATAATGTGGATGGAGTAAGGCTTTTGGGATTTCCATTTGCTGATGTGACATGACTGAATATGTGAAGAACAGCTGAAAGTATCCATTAATAATCAGAAAACAGAATGTAAAAATTATGAATGTGGAAAATTGGAAGTCATCAAAAATGAAATAGAACTTATAAAGATTGATATCCTAGACATTATTGAGTTGAAATGAACTCGTTTTGGCCATTTGAATCAGATAACCATGTGATATGCTATGCCTGGAATGACAAATTGAAGAGGAATGGCATGGATTCATTGTCACAAAGAATGTTTCAAGATTTATCTTGAAATGCAATACTGTCAGTGATAAGATAGTATCCATATTCATACAAAACCAATTAATACCACTATTATTAAAATTTACACACCAGCCACCAAAGGCAAAGAAGAGGAGATTGAAGAATTTTACCAACTTCTGCAGTCTGAAATTGGTGGAACTTGTAATCAAGATGTGTTGATTATTACTGGTAATTGGAAGGCAAAAGTTGAAAACAAAGAAGAATCACTGGTAGTTGGAAAATATAGCCTTGGTGATAGAAATAACATTGGAGGTAGCATGATAGAATTTGGCAAGACCAGTGACTTATTCGTTCCATATAGCTTTTTTTTTTCAACAGCATAAATGGAGGCTATGTGTGTGGACTTCACCAGATGAAGTAACCAGGCATTAGACCTATGACAGGTATGGAAATAAGTCATGGAGCCATTTAGTATCTTCAGGCAAAACAAGACGAGGAGCTGACTCTGAAATGAACCATCAATTGATCATATGCAGTTTCAAGTTGAAGTTGAAGACAAATTAAGACAGGTCCACAAGAGTCAAAATATGATGTTGGTTATAGCCTACCTGGATTTAGAGATCATTTGAATAAATTTGATGCAGTGAACACCAATGACCAAAAAAACAGAGGAATTGTGGGATGACATCAAGAATATCATTCACGATAAAAACAAAAGAACAATAAGAAGACAAAAAGGGAAGAAAAGATCAAAACTCTGATCAGACTCTGAAATTTGTTCTTGAACAGAGAGTAGCTAAAGCAAAACAAAGACATTACAAGATTAAAGAGCTCAGCAGAAAATTTCAAACAGCAGCTGGAGAGGAAATAATAATTCAATTATTTTAATGAGATGTGCAAGACCTGGAGTTAGAAAACCAAAAGGGAAGAACACTCTTGGCATTTTTCAAGCTGAAAGAACTGAAGAAAATATTCAAGCCTCGAGTTGCAATTTGAAAGATTCTACAGACAAAATGTTGAATGATGCAGGAAACATCAAAGGAAGATGGAAGGAATAAACAATCATTGTACCAAAAATAAATGGTTGATGTTCATCCATTTCAGGAGGTGGTATATCATCAAGAACCAACGGTATTAAGTGAAAAAGTTGAAGCTGCACTGAAGGATATGGTGACAAACAAGGCTCCAGGAATCGATGAAATACCCAGTGAAGTTTCAACAAACAAAATGTTGCACTGGAGGAAATCATTTATCTATGCCAAGAAATTTGGAAGACAGCTATTGGCCAACTGCAATAGAGAAATCCTTATTTGTACTCATTCCAAAGAAAGGTGATCCCACAGGATGTGGAAATTATCAACAATATCATTAATATCACATGCAAGTAAAATCTTGCTGAAGATCATTCAAAAATGATTGTAGCAATATATTGAAAGAGAACTTCCAGAAATGCAAGCTGGATTCAGAAGAGGACATAGAAAGAGGGATATCATTGCTGATGTCAGATGGATCTTGGCTGAAAGCAAAGAATATCAGAAAGATGTTTACTTGAGTTTAATTGACTATGCAAAAGCACTCAAATATGTGGATCATAACAAATTATGGACAATATTGAGAATCATGGATATTCCAGGAAAGCTCATTGTGCTCATGGGAACCTGTACATTGACTTGAGGTTGTCTTCTGAACAGTGTAAGGAGATACTGCATAGTTTAAAATCAGGAAGGGAGTGTATCAGGGTAGTATCTGTTCAATGTACTTATGTAGAATGTATGCAAAACAAATAATGAGAAGATGGACTATATGAACAGTACGACATCAGGATTGAAGGAATATTCATTAACAACCTAAGATATGCAGATGATATCACTTTGCTTGTTGAAAGTAAAGATGATTTGAAGAACTTACTGATGAAGATTAAAGACGATGATCTGCCGTATAGATTACACCTCAACATAAAGAAAATGAAAATTGGACTTCTGGTAAGATGGAGGACTAGGCAGACAAGCCACACAGACCCTCTTCAACAAAGAAAAGAAATAACCAATTGACAGAGATACAGAAGATAATCCTGGAGCCCTGAGCTTTGAAAGGAACAATACAGCAGTGGATTAGGCACCAACTAGTGGAAAAACTTGAATGAAAACAGTGAGTACAGGGATGGTCAGAGCTGTGGACTGTCAGCTACTCTGACGGGACGAACAGCTTGACTATTTCCAAGTGATGTTGAGACCTGAGAATTGGTCACCAAGGGCTGCAGGATGACTGTGCTGGTGGTCTATGACTAGGAAGGGAAACAACAAGGAGAGAGACAACCTGACTTTCCACTGTCCAGAGGACAAAGCCTTTTTGACAGTTTAAAAAAACAGCAGCCTTTTTAGATATTTAAAGTGACCGAATATGCAGCCATTTTGAATGTTTACAAGTGGCAACCACTTTGGATTTTAAAGTGATAGCATTCCAGGGACCTAAGAATAGGCTGTTTGCTAAGGTCTGTAGGGACATACAAAAGGGTGAAAACAGGAAAGGAGACAGGTAGTGTGTTTATAATTACTGTCAACTAGTGCACAGAGGAGCCCAGCACAGTACCCTGCTTGCGTAGATAACATGCAAACAAAGGAAATGAAAATCATGGGCAAGTCACTCCAACATATGATCACCGATGAAATATAAACACAAAAATGTCTCAGAGACAACAGAGCATCAGAGTCCACACAAAGAAGCAAGATAAAGCAGGAGAAACAAGGGACCAGGATACAGACCCAAAATACATCCCTGAGGAAGAGGCAGCATTGGAACTCCCTGATAAGGAATTCTAAAGAATTATTTTTAGATATCTTCAATGGAGTGAGAGATAGT
>NW_006922486.1:390860-392315 GCF_000298275.1 Orycteropus afer afer | reverse complement strand
TTGTATCGTCTGCATATCTCAGGGATGGCTATAGAAGTGGATTAAATACTGACTCTAGAAAAAAATCTCTCTCTATATGTACATTTTTTTTTATCTTTGACAAGAAGCTGAGTGAAACAAAAAAATAGAGACAAACAGGGGTTTGGACTGTCAACTGGTCTAACAGTGTGGCCATTGTGAATATTTACAAGCAGCATTCTGATTGGAGCAGCAACCTGATTGTCAGCCACACTTTCCAAAGACTGCACAGACAACCAGATTTGTAGCTGATAACCAGAACAGTGTCATATCCCCATTGTTCTACTTGTACTGCACAACTTCCCAGGGAACAGTAGAGTGGCCACCTCCTACCCGCATACACACCCCTACAGCTCTGGCAAGAATTCCATGCTGTACCAGGCATCCTGTGACCAGCTCTTTTCTGGGTAGGCAGGATTGGGTTTTGGGACTAAGTGTCCTGTTTCCAGCCACACTTAAGGATGGCAAGACAATTTTATGGGAACTGGGGCCATATGCCTAGCTGCCATTTAGGAAAGCAGTAACTTGTTCTGGGATCAGAAAACCTGCTCACAGCTGTTCTTTGGGTCAGCAGGAACTCTCTTTGGAACTAGGTATCTTAATCCCCTTCACCTTTTGGACAGACAGGAACTTTCGCTGGGTCCCGGTGACCTGACTTCAGACAGATTCTGGGCCAGTAGGAACTCCATCTGGGATCACTTGCCTTACCCTCAGTGGCCTTCTGGATAAACAGGAACTAATTGCGAGGACAGATGTCCTGTTCCAGTTGCCTTAATCTGGCAGGAACTTTTTTCTGGGACCAGGTACCAAAATACAAATGTCTTTTGAGACTATAGGAATTTTGTCAGAGCCATGTTCTGTACCTAGCTGTCTTTCAGGACAAGAGTTTTGTCTGAGACCAGAAGTTTCCAGCTGGTAGAAACCCCTTCTGAAACAAGATGCTTTGCTCTAAGCCACTGTTGGCACTGGCAGGAACTTTTCTGGGTCCAGGAACCCTACCACCAGACATACTCTAAGCCATTGTCATTTGTCTCAGATCTCAGGCATCCAGCCCCAAGTTGTCTTCTGGGTAGGCAGGAATTAGTTCTGGCACCAGGTGCTTCTCTTCATAGCCACTTTTGGACCAGTAGGAACTTTTTCTGTGACTAGAACTTCTATAATAATCTGCCTTTTGGATGGCAGAGACTTCTGTGAGTAAGACCATATGCTACAGATCAGGCTCCTTGCCCCTCTCTCCTTTTTTGGGAAAGTAGGATTTTTTTTTTTTTGGAACCAGGCACCTTGCTCCCAGGTATATTTTGGATGGGCATGATATTTATCTAGGTCTAGGATCCCTGCCCCCAGTCATCTTCTTGGCTAGCAGGAACTCCACTGTAATCAGCCACCCTGCTGCCAGTGTCCCTCTGGGCAGGAAATAGTTCTAGGACAAGGCACTCT
>NW_006922486.1:385847-390264 GCF_000298275.1 Orycteropus afer afer | reverse complement strand
ACTACGAAAGTAGATTGCCCAACCTTCCTTCTGAGGAGTGGCTGGTGGGTTTGAACTGCCAGCCTTCTGGTTAGCAGTCAAGTGCCTTAGGCACTATGATACCAGAGCTGCCTTTAATATATTAGTATTTTTATTTTTGTCTTTGTTATTTGTTTGTGCTTTTTATGTTTTTGATTCTCTTCTTTATATTTATCTATATATTTATATATTCTTGTTTATCCATCTATCTATCTATCATATATCTATCTATTTGGTGTTGTTGTTCCTTTGAGTTTTGTCCCACCTGCTAGGAGACAACAACATTTTCCATACAACCCAACCACATCCACACACGCTGAAGCCCCATCCACTGGGAAAAGAACAATGATTACTTCTGCATCAATTGACCAATTGTAGACTGTGGCCCATACAAGCCAAACCTACCCTCAACTGCTCTAAACAAACAGTTAACAGAGATATATGCACAAATTATCATACTTTCTCAATGCCCACCAGGAGACAGTGGGAAGTGTTTAAATATTGCCAAACTAGCAAATAGAGTAGCACACCAGCCCTACTTGTGTGGATATATTAAAACCAGAAAAGGTTAAAAAAATAAAATAAATAAACCTGAGCAAATGACACCAACATGCAATCACCAATTAAATACAAATACAACAATTTCACGATGTCTCTGAGACAACGGAAAATATCTGCTCACATTAAGAATCTAGATAAAATAGTACAAATAAGGTATCAGAATACAAAGCCAGAAAAACTCCTTGAGAAGGAAATGGCATTGGAACTCCCTGATAAGAAATTCAAAAGAAATTTAAGTTATTCTGATGGATTGGGGGATATCAAGGAAAAATATTGAGATGATATGAACAACACTGAGAAAATTAAGGAAAACACAGGCAACACTATAGAAGAATTTAAGAAACCAATGCAAGAAAAAACTGACAAAATAAATGAAAAATTAGAAACCATACAAAAACAGCAAATAGAAAGTCATATGTTCAATACTGAGGTCTCAGAAATAGATAACACAAAGTGCAAAGGAGTAGAAGTGAAGAAATAAAAGACAGAATTAGTGAGATGAAACACCAATCTCTCATTACTACATTTTTAAGCAACAATCAGGTAAAAAGAAAAAAAGAAAAAAGAATGTCTAAGTTTTATGTGTGACATCATTAAGAGGAATGGTTTAGGTATTATCAGAATTCCACAACAGGATGAGACAAAGAAAATAACAGAGAAAATTGTTGAAGATTTGTTGCAAGAGAATTTCCCTAATATGTTCAAAAATGAGAAGATACACATTCAAGAAGTTCAATGAACCTCAAGCAGGATAGATGTCAAAAGAAAAATCACCAAGGCATAACATAATCAAATTCTGCAAAACCACAGACAAAAAAATAATCTGAAAGCAGCTCAGGAAAAATGAAAAGATACCTATAAAGGCAAATAGGAGACTAAGCTGTAATTTCTCAGCAGAAACCTTGCAGGCAAGAAGACAGTAGAATGTCATATCTGAAACCCTGAAAGGAAAAAAAAAAATGCCAACCAAGAATGATATACCTAGCAAAATTGTCCCTTGAGTATGATGACAAAATGAGGGCATTTCCAGATGAACAGAAATTAAAGGAATTTAAAATACATATAAGAGATACTAAAGGGAGATCTTTAGGCAGAGACTGAGAAACAGTAGAAAACAAACTGTGATTAACACATATGACAACAAAACCTAGAAACAAACCCAGATGTAGAAGTATCCACACTAAAATAAACTTGCAAGACTAAAAAAAAGAATCCAGAGACATTAATTTGTAAACAAGAATCACTGCAAACCCAAAAGGGTCACGGTGACCTAGTGCCACTTTGACAGGAATTTACCACAAATGGGATGGCATTAACAAACAGGAGTTTATTCTCTTACACTTTGGAGGCTTTAAGTCCAAGTTCAAAGTGCCAGGCTCTAGGGGCTGGGTGAAAGCCACTCAGCCTTGGGTTTTAGCTCTGCCTCTTGCTCCTGGCCTACTGAAGCTAGAGGCTTTTCTTCACTCAGACAATTTCTGGCTGCTGAGGCTGACAAGCCCAAGACAGACAAGTAAAAAGGTACTTTCCCAATGTTACCAAACCACATGGTAGGCCATTAACTCAAGTCTTGTCCAAGGTTGGCAGAGCATGGGCAGGATGCTGAACAATGACATGGCTACATGCAGGGTTAAAGTGTGCTATAGGCTAGAGACTGTTCTCCAAGTCTTCTCCTTATATACAGGAAGCAGACCACAATCCTAAGGTAGCTACTAAGCTGCTCACAGTAGATTCCACCACGGAGTTGATTACCAGTCTTGTCATAGGGAATACTACATCTAGCTGCCCAGACAATCAACCAGGCCCAACCAAGTTGACACACAAACTGAACTACCACAATTCCACCCCTTGTCAACTTGGTACCTGTACAGATCTTCAGTAGGTGGCATCTGTACAGATCTCTTTCACTGGATGGTTCTAATCTCCTAGTTCCTGAGTGGTGACCTCACACCCTTGGCCTGGCGGCTCCTGTTCCTCTATCTCTTGGGTATGGTAGCCCTGCTCCCTCACTCTTGGCCAATGGTTTTGGCTCCATCCCACTGTCCCAAATGAACAAGCAGCCCCACACTCCAGAACCAAGTTGGTGAAGGTCTGGCTCTTTGAAACCTAGGAGGCTATGGTGGTTCCACCTGCAAAGGCCATGGTTCTACCCTTGAGGCTGAGGCAACTCTGATTCCCGTTTCTTTGGTCTTTCCACTTATGCTCATTAATGCAAAAGACAATCCATTCCACTGGAAATCTTCCTGACCTAAAGCATTCAGCTTTCTTGCTCTGTGGGCCTCCAAACTTGCTACTCCATTCATGTGTGTCTTTTCTACTACTTAATGCCCTAAGCCAATACACTCCACCAGGAAGCTGCCTGCACAATGGAATCCAGCTTTGTCTTCCATGGGCTGGTAAGGCTATCACTGTTTCATGCCAGTTCTCTGGCCTCTGCTCCTGCCATCTCCCATGCAGTATGTGGGGTCTCTCTGCCAGTGTCTCAGGTCAAGGACACACTCTAGTCCTGTTTCCACATTTTAGGTATCTGTCAGAGCAGAATCCCACTCTGTCAGTACCATATTCTGTTCTGGTTACATACTGCTGCTCTGACAGGAATATACTACAGATGAGATGGCCTTAACAAACAGGAGTTTATTCTCTTACAGTTTGGAGGCTTTAAGTCCAAGTTCACAGCACCAGGCTCTAGGGCTTCAGCTCTGTCTCCTGCTCCCAGCCCACTGAAGCTAGAGGCTTTTCTTCACTCAGACAGCTGCTGGCTGCTGAGGCTGACAAACTCAATATTAACAAGTAAAAGGCCACAGTCCTGATGTTACCAAACTGCATAGCAGACCATTAACTCAAGTCCTGTCCAAGGTTGTCAGAGCATAGCAGGCTGCTGAACAACAACATGGCTACATGCAGGGTCCAAGTGTGCAATAAGCTAGAGACTGCTCCCCAAGGCTTCTACTTATATACAGGAAGTAGACCACATCCCTAAGACAGCTACTCAGCTGCTCACAGTAGATTCCCCATGGAATTGATTACCAGTCTCCTCATGGGGAATATTACATCCAGACACTCAACCAGGCCCAGCCAAATTGACACACAAACTGAACTACCTACCACAACATAGTATAGTAGTACTTCTAAAAAGAAGACTAGTTAATAATACTGCATTGGTTCTCTTGTGCTACTGTAACAGATATATTTTAAGTGGATGACTTAACAAATAGAAATTTATTCTCTGGCATTTTGTTGTCATTGCTGTTATGTGCTGTCGACTCAGACCCGACTTATAGTGACCCCTCCTTGGGTTTCTGAGGCAGTATCACTATGGAAGGAGATTGCCCAACCTTCCTTCCATGGAGTGGCTGGTGGGTTTGAACTGCCAGCCTTCTGGTTAGCACTCAGGTGCCTTAGGCACTCTTAAAGTTTAGGAAGCTAGAAACACAAACTCAGAGTGTTGGCTCTAGGGGCTGGGTGAAGGCCCCTTGATATTGGGATTCAGCTCTGCCTCTTATTCCAGAAAAAACTGTAGTTGCTGTCTGCTGAGGCAGACAAACCCAAGGTTGCCAAGTAAAATGACACAATCCTATGATCAACAGGCACATGGCAGACCACTGGTTCAAGTTCAGGAACAATCTTAATCTTGGTAGGTGGCATGGAAGGCTACTGATAAAAGACTCAGCCAAACATGGGACTCAGATGTGCCAAAAATATAGACACCTCTCTCCATATATATTGGAAGCAGGCCACACCTCAAAGGTAGCTGCTTTGTTGTTCACAGCAGATTCCACCATGGAGATGATTACAATCTCATTATTGGGAATACCTACATCCAGTGACCAGCCACTCAAAA
>NW_006922486.1:366530-385497 GCF_000298275.1 Orycteropus afer afer | reverse complement strand
GTGAGGCTATGAAGAAGCTCAATATAATCAGTCAAAATTACACAAGGAGCTGAATCTAGAACAGATCATCAATTGTTCATGTGCAGGTTTAAGTTAAAGCTGAACGAAATTAAGCTGAACCCATGATAGCCAAAACAAAATCCATGAGACTTTGAATATATCCCAACTGAATTTAGAACTCATCTGAAGAATAATTTTGATGCTCTGAACAAAAATGCCCAAAGATCAGAGGAGTTGTGGGATGACATCAAGAACCTCATACATGAAGAAAACAAAAGGTCATTATAAAACAAGAAAGTAAAAAATAAGCAAAATGGAAGTCAAGAGAGATTTTGAAACTTGCTCTTGAACAAGAGTAAATAGGTAAAGAGAACAAATGATTTCAAAGAGTGGCTAGAAAAGACAAAGTTCTGTATTATAAAGAAATGGGCAAAGACCTGGAATTAGAACACAAAAGGGAAGAAGACACCTGGAATTTCTCAAGCTGAAAGAAAAAAAATTCAACCCTCAGTTTGCAATATTGAAATATTCTTTGGGAAGAATACTGAATGATGAAAGGAGCATCAAAAGAAAACAGAAGAAATACACAGTCACTGTACCAAACACAACTGGTGGATGTTCAACCATTTCAGGAGGTAATACATGATCAAGAATTGATGGTATTGAAGAAAGAAGGCCAAGCTGCACTGAAGGAATTGAAAAAAAAAAAAAAAAAAAGACTCCTGCAACTGAGAGAATACCCTCTGAGATATTTTAATAAACAGATGCAATACTAGAGATACTCGTTCATTTATGTCACAAAATTTGGAAGACAGATACCTGGACAACTGTAGTTGTGCTTATTCCATTGAAAGGTTATCTAACAGAATGCAGAAATTATTGAAAAATATCATTAATGTTACATATAATAAAATTTTCTTGAAGATAATTGAAAACTTTTGCAGTAGTGTATGAACAGGGAACTTACAGAAATTCAAGCTGGATTGAGAAAAGAGTGCAAAGAACAAAGAATTCTGTGAGAGTTGAAGCTGTGTGTTAACTTAGCTGGACAACAGTTCTTTGTGGTTTAAGTAATTGTGATGAGGGTTATTCCCATGATGGAATCAGATGTATATGTTTTGAACAGTCAATCCATTGATAGGGAGTTTCCCTAGGGGTGTGGCCTGCTTCCAATATATTCATGGACATCCTGGGAAAAGAGATACTCTTCTGTGGATCAGAATACTGTTGTGTTGCCTACAACTGGCCTTGAGTGAACAATCCACCATTTAGCCTGGATATCTTGGATTCCCCATTCATTGGAGTCAGCAGCTAGTATACTGCCTGCCAACCTTGAGATCATCAGCCCCTGCAGCTGCTGAGTCAGTAAAAGCCTCCAGCTTGACATTTGATCCAAGAACGTGGGACTTGCCAGCTTCTATAAGTGTGTGAGCCATTTTCCTAAGATAAATTTCTCTTTTTCTATATGTGTATATTAGCTTTACTGGGTTTGCCTGTCTAGAGAACCCAGCCTAACACAGATTCTATTGGTGATGGTCAGATGGATATTCACTGAAAGCGGAGAATTAAGAAAGATATTTACCTTGTATTATTGACTATGCAAAGGCATTTTACAATGTTGATCATAACAATTTATGTATAATGTTGTTAAGAATAGGAATTACTGAGCACTTAATTGTACTCATGTGGGACCAATACATAGAATCAGAAGAATTTATTCAAGTAGGACAAAGGGATATTAAATGAATTTAAATCAGGAAAGGTGTATAAAAATGTTCTATTATATCATCATAACTATTGCATCTGTATGCTGAGCTAATAATCTGAGAAGTGGGACTACATGTTGAAGAACACAGAATCAGGACTGCAGGAAGACTCTTTAATAACTTGTGATATGCAGAGCTATGCAGAGGACATAGCTTTGCTTGATGAAAGTGAAGATGACTTGAAACACTTATTGATGAAGAACAAAGACTACACAGTCTTCAGAATGCATTACACCTAAACATAAATCCTCACAACTAGCCTGATAAGTGACATCACAATAAATGGAGAAAAGTTTGAAGTCATTATGGATTTCATTTTACTTGTTTCCACAATCAATACATAAGGAAACTGAAATTAAGAAATCAAATGACATATTGCACTGAGTACATTTATTACAAAAGACCTCTTTAAAGTGTTAAAGGGTAAAAGTGTCACTTTGAAAACTAAGGTTTGTCTTAGTCTTACCTAAGCTACGGTATTTTCAATACTCTTATATGCATGTGAAAGTTTTAAACTGAATAAGGAAAACCAGGGAGCTCTGATGGCATACTGCCTAAGACATTTGAGTGTGAACCAGAAGGCTGGTGGTTCAAACCCACCAGCCACTCCTCAGAAGGTAGGTTGAGCAATATACTTCCACAGTGATACTGCCTTGGAAACCCAAGGAGGGGTCACTATGAGTTGGATCCAACTCCATGGAAGTGGGTAAGGAAAACTAAAGAAGAATCAGTGGATTTTAATTTGGTACTGGAGAAGTGTACTGAAAATACAATAGAATGCTATAAAAAATGAACAAACCTGTCTTGGAAAAAGTAAAATAGGAATGCTCCTCAGAAGCAAGAATGGTCATACTTTGTCTCTCCTACTTTCTTCATGTGCTCAGAAGTGACTAGCCACTGGAGAAGTATATAATTCTTGTAAGGTAGAGGATCTACAAAAAAGGGGAAGACCATTAATAAGCTATATTTATATAGTGGCAGCAATGATGGGTTCAAACATAGTAAATACTGTGGTTATGATACAGGATCAGGCAGTGTTTTGTTCTGTTGTACAGAGCTTCTCTATAAGTTAGAGCTGAGTGGACAGAACCTAAGAAGAAAAAATGGTGTTGTTATAGAACTTCCAAATGGACAGGCAGTCAAGGTAATATTGAGATAGAATAGACCATTTTAAACTTTGGACAATAATAATAAACTGTAAAGTGTAAATGCAAAGAAAATACAAAAAAAAAATCAAAATAAAAAAGAGGAAAAGCTCAAATAATTAGTAAATACTAAAACAAATATCAATAAAGGTAATGATTTAAGAAATCATAAACAAAATGATCACAGCATAGAATGCTTTATGGAACAAAGAAATAAGCAACATCACAGAAGAGCACATAACAATGTGTCAGCAATTAGCTCACACTTGTCAATAATTACACTGAATGTAAATGGATTAACTGCACCAATATAGAGACAGAGAACTATAGAATGGGCAATAAGATATGATCTATTATTTTGCTGTCTGCAAGAGACACACCTTAGACACAAACACAAAAATAGACTGAAAACCAAAGTTGGCTGAAATATATCAAGCAAATGGCAATCAAAAAAGGCCAGGAGTGGTGATATTAACTCTCATAAAATAGACTTAAAAGCAAAAAGCAGGCAAAGGGACAAGAACTTTCTATAATGATTAAAGGATCAATTGAGCAATAGGTATATAACATAATAAACTTTTACTCACCTAATGAAAGTGGCTCAAAATACATCAATCAAACTTAAACAGAATTGAAAGAAAAATAGGCATCACAAAAATAATAGTAAAAGACTTTGATACACCACATTCACTGAAGGATTGAGCAAATAGAAAGAAACTCAATAAAGACACAAAGAACTTCACAATCAGCCAACTTGATCTTATAGACATATACAAAACACTTCACACAAAAGCAGCAAAATATTCATTGTTTTCCTGTGCACATAGAACTTTTTACAAAATATAGTATAAGACAGACCACAAAGTAAACCTCAATAAATTTAAAAAATATTGAAATACTCCAAAGCATCATCTCAAATCACAATGGTATAAAATTAGAAATCAACAATAGGAAAATTAAGACCAAAAAACAAAACAAAACAAAACAAAAAAGATTCAAGGAAAATCAATAACCTGTTCCTTGTGAACAATTTGAAAATAGGATAAAAATTAAATTAAAAAAATTTCATGGATCAAAGGAGAATAACAATACAACATATCAATATCTTTGGGACATAAGTAAAACAATGCTCAGGGAAGAATTTATAGCAATAAACAAAAACATCAAAAAGAACAAAGATAAAATTAACACCTTAAATAAACATCTCCAACAACTAGAAGGAAAGCAAGTAAAAGCCTAAGGTCACCAAAAGAAAGGAAATAATAAAAATGTGTGCAGAAATAAATGAAACAGAAAAAAAAATAGAAAAAAATCACAAGACCTGAAGTTGGTACATTAAAATAATTAATAAAATTGACAATCTACTGGCAAATTTAAAAAAGAAAACAATAAGCAGATGCAACTAACATGAATAAGAAATGAAATGGATAACATCACAACACAAACAAATGAAACAAAAGGGATATTATTATTATTCTCTGAAGAACCATAAACACACACACACACACACACATACAAATTGAAAGCCTAGAAGAAATAAGCAGATTTCTAGAAATGCAGTAATGACCTAAACAAACACAGATTAAGGTAGAAAATTTGAAGAGACTCAAAAAACAAAAAAGAAAGAAAGAAAGAAAAGAAAAGAAATTGAAGGTATCATAAAAAAAAAAAACCTGCCACCAACAAATACACATACTGTCCCAGATGGCTTCACTGAGTAATTCTACCAAACATTCAGAGAAGAACTGAGAGCAATTCTACAAAAACTATTCCAGAACATAGACTAGTAAGGAATACAACCAATTTCATTTTATTAGACAAATATAACTCTGATTTCAAAACCAGGAAATGACACCAACGAAAAGGTAAATTATAGACCAATTTTCCTCATGAATATAGATGCAAAAATCTTCAACACAATCTTACCCAATAGAAAATAACAATATATCATAAAAATAATGCACTGTGACCAACTGGGATTTATACTAGGTAGGCAAAGTATGGTTCAAAATTAAAAATCCGATCAACAAAATCCATCACATAAATGAATAAAAAAGAAGTACATGACTATCTCAATCAATGTAGAAAAGATATTTTATAAAATCCATCACAAATTCCTGATAAAAACTTTAAGGAAAATAGGTATAGAAGGAAAATTCCTCAGTATAATAATGATCATATATGCAAAAGCAACAACAAACATTCTCAGTGAAGTGATACTGAACACACTCACATTGAAAATGAAAAGCAGACAAGGATGCAGTCAATCACCACTTTTATTTGGCATTGTATTGGAAGTCTTAACCAGAGCAATAAGGCAAAAAAGGGAAACAAAAGGCATCTAAATTGGTAAAGAAGAAGTAGAACTATTGCTATTTCCAGATGATATGATCCTATACAAATGAAATCACAGAGACTCAGCAAGAAAACTACTGTAACTAATTGAAAGAGTAAGCAAAGTGCTAAGATCTAACATTAACATGCAAAAATTACTTGGGTTCATTTATATCAAACAAAGAGATCTCTGGAAAGGAAATAAGGAAAGCAATAAAAGTTTATAATAGTACAAAAAAGATAAAATATTTAGGACTAAATCTTACCAGGGACACAAAAGCTTATACAAATAAAACCATAAAACACTACAAGAACCTGTAAGAGATCTACATAAATGGAAGAATATATCATGCTCTTGAATAGAAAGACTGCATGTTATGAAATGACAATATTATCCAAAGCAATCTACAGTTTTAATGCAATCCTGATCCATATACCCCTATATTCCTAATAAAAACAAAACCAAACTCATTGTCATCCATTCGAATCAGACTCAAAGCAACCCGTCCTTGGGTTTCCAAGGTGGTGTCTCTATGGAAGTAAATTTCCCAGTCTTCCTTCCAAGGAGTGGCTGATGGGTTTGAACTTCCAGCCTTCAGGTTAGTAGTCAAATGCCTTAGGCACCACACCACCAGAATTCTAATATTCTTAAAAGACATAAAAAAAAAAAAAATTCCTAATTTTATATGGAAAGGAAAGTGATCTCCAATAAATAAAGCACTGCTGAAGAACAAAATAGGAGATCTACCATTTCCTGATCTACAAACCAATTATACACAGCGTAGTCAACACAGCCTGGTATTGGTCCAATGATATATATACATTGACCAGTGGAATAAAATTGAGAATCCAAAAGAAGATCCATCCACCTATGGAAAGCTGATCTTTGAAAAAGGGCCAAAACCTATTAAGTGGAGAAGAGATAGTCTCTTTAACAAATGGTGCTGGTGAGACTGGATATCCATTTTCAGAAAACTGAAATAAGATCCATATTTCATGTCATATAAAAATACTAAATCAAGATTGATCAAAGGCTTAAATGTAAAACCTATAGCAACAACTTTCATCAAAGATAAAGTAGGGACAAACATACAAATTCATTTCATGGCATAAATAAACTATCAAACATATCAGAAAGTGCACTCATGGCAGGAGAAAAAACAGATGACTGTGGTCTTTTAGATTTAAATTCTTATGCACATCAAAAGATTTCTCAAATCAAAATATTTGGGAAGGACATATCCAACAAGGGGATAATCTCTGACATTTACAGAAAACTGCCATATTTCAACAACAACGATAGTAAATGTCCAATTAAAACATTGGTAGATGACATGAACAGATACTTCACCAAAGAAGATATTCAGGTGCCTAACAAATACATGAATAAATGCTCACAATCATTAGCCATTAGAGAGATGCAAATCAAAACAACAATGAGATATCATTTCATCCCAATAATATAGCAAAATTCAACAAGATAGAAAACGACAAATGCTGGTGAGGGTGTAGAGAGTTTGGAACTCTCCTACATTGATGGAAGTACTGTGAAATGGTACAACCTCTGTGGAAAACAGTATGACACTTCCTTAAAAAAGATGAAAATATAAATACCATTTGATCCAGCAATTGCACTCCTGGGCATACTTTTTAAAGTGGTGGGATCCAGTACATGAATAAATATATGCACACCCATATTCATTACAATGCTATTGACAATAGCAAAGGGATGGAAAAAATCTAAGTGCCCATCAATGAATGAATGGATAACCAAACTATGGTACATACATGCAATGGAATAGTAAGCAACATTAGAGAATAATGAAGAATCTGCAAAACACCTCATTATAGGGATGAACTTTGAGGATATTATGCTGAGTGAAATAAGTCAATCACAGAAGGAAAATTATTGACAATTATTGACTCAATTATAAGTTTCAAGGGAAATTTGAAAAATACACATATAGCTAAGAAACACATATAGGCTTGGGTGAAGGGAAAGGCAATATTCCAAATGCAGGTGACCAGCACAATATCACTAACGAAAAGGAAGACATAGAGAAGTTCTAAAAAGGTACAGACAGCAAAATTAAACACCACTACATATACAATAGGGCCTCATAAGCAAAATAAACATTAATTTATGGATGGATACATAGATAGACAGGCAAGATGATCAGTTATGTATTAACAGAGGGTCAAAAGGTCATTACCAATGACCAAATACTGGCTTTGCAGACAATATTTCTACATATGTTTCTGTAGGTGCTATAACAAAGTCCATATATATAACAGAGCTATCTTTTAGACCCAACTAAACACCTTGAGGGAGTGAGTCCTTTGAACTATGGGCTCATAACCACAGTTGTGGGAAACTTCAAGCTCAACTGGCATAACATAGTACACAAACACATTGCTCTAAATCCTAGTTAGGTGAAAAATGACTGAGATCTTGAAATCTTGGGAGTAGTCATCTAAGATGCTCCTATTGATTTCTTCATCTGGAGCAAATAAGAGAGAGGAAAATTAAAGACACATCGAATCAATTACATCAATAGACTAGTGGATCATGGGAATCTCGGCCTAAAATCCCTGAGACAAGAATAACTAGATGTTGCCCTTCTACCACTGCCAACCACTCAAAAAGACTTCAGAATTGGAGATCCTGGATAGAGTGAACAAAAAATGTGGAATAAAAGAAAAGAAATAACAAGATCAGGCTTGTTTGATAAAGATGAGTAGTAAAACTCCTGAGGCTATGGCCCCAGTTTATCCTTCTGGCTTGGAATTGAACTCACTCTTGGAGCTTAACTTTCAACCAAAAAATAGCCAGGTCTACAAGGTGAGAAATTATACCCAGGAAGTACACTCTTTAGTAAAAGCAACCACAGGAGATTAGAAGGGCAGAGCTTGTGCAGGGGGAAAGCTAAAGAGGCAGAAATTCATAGTAAGGGACAAAAGGTAACCATAGAGAAAAGGTAACCACAGGGCACAAGTGGGAAGAGTGTTGTTACATTATGTGGAATGCAATGGATGCCACAAAACAAAATGTCTATGAACTGATGAATAGAAAATGAATTTTCTCTGTAAACTGTCACTCAGATCACAGTAAAAAGTTAAATAAATATTTGCTGTTTTTATGTGCCGCGGAGTGGGACCCGACTCATAGCGATCCTTCGTTGGTTTTCCGATGTGATATCACTACAGAAGTAGATTACTGAACCTTCCTTCTGTGGAGTGGCTGGTGGGTTTGAATCGCCAGCCTTCTGGTTAGCAGTAAAGTGCCTTAGGCCCTACTATATGCTTACTAAAGGACCGACGTCTATTTGCCTAAGGCACACTGGTGATGCACTGTTTAAAACTTTTGGCTGCTAACTTGAAGGTCTTTGGTTTGAACTCACAAGCTGCCCAGTGGGAGAAAAAGGAGTGCTTCCGTAAAGATTTAGAGCCATGGAAACCCTATGGGATAGTTCTAATGTGTTTCTTAGAGTCACTTTGAGTTGGAATGATCCTGTTAGCAGGTGATTTGTTTTGTTTGGTTGGCCCATTTGCCTTATAAAATTACCAGTTGGATACTCTCACATGGAAGGCTTAAATATCTAAGCATCTTTTTTTTGGGGGGTCAGTTTGCTATGGACTGGATAACCTAGTATAGTACAAACTAAGTGTGAAGCAGCAAGTTAGACACTATAACAGCTGGTCAATCTCCATTGCATCACAAATCTAAAGTGATTCTATGGGACAGAGAGTATTGGCAAGCTCGTTAATTCAGAACAAAGTGCCAGGGTAAAAATTGTTTCAACTATCGGGTAACTTGACTACAGGTTTCACCTACTCTGGGATTGAGGTGGCACAGATCAGCAAGGCAACCATAAAAGCCACTGAAATATGGTCTTTTTCAAATTAGAAATTTTTTACCGTTTTTTTCTGACATTTCTTCTTTAATCCTGGTCAAGTTTCTTGCATATATGATTGGGATCAGTATGACTTTCAAATAATCAGTATAAGATATCAAATTTTTCATAGAGGTACCAGTTATCCAAACCTAATGAATTATCTGCCACTTTGGTTTGCCTTAAATTTTTAAGGATGACTTTTCCAGCTATTTTAAGCTTGACTATCCATTCAAATTTCTGCTAAAGTCTCAATTACATTCCACTAGAAGTTGCTGAGCACATAAGCTGTCAGGTAATTTGGCCAATATTTTTCAGATGATTGTGACTTTTAGGGATGAGAAACAGATACAATAGAGATGGTATGTATTCTTTAGTTTTCTCAAAGACAATAAACTATTGTGTGTTAAAGAGAAAAATAATGTATTAATTAAAATATTACCTGCCATAGATTTAGGCATGAACTGCTAGAAGAATGAGCAAGTCTGTCTTGCAGGAAGCATGATTAGAGTGCTCCTTAGAAGCGAGAATGGCCAGACTTAGTCTTTCATTCCTTGGTCATGTTGTCAGAAAGGACCAGCCTTTGGTGAAGAATATCATGCTTGTAAATGGGAGGGTTGGAGAAAACAAACAAAACAAACAAAAAAAAATTGGAAAGACACTTAACAAGATGGATAGATACACTGACTGCCAAATATGACAATGATTGTGAGGACTGCACAGGGCATGTAGGGTTTCTTCTGTCGTACATACACAGATCTGTATGAGCTGGACCTGACTCAGCAACTTCTGACAATAAATGTGTCTACCCAGGACTTGGGAAAGTATGTCATTAACCAATCTTAGGTAATTTTAATATTTAATCAATTTAAGATCTCCAGTTCTGAACAGTTCTATCCAAACAACTGAAAATGGAAGTAGCAGAAATAATTTTCTTTATACTTCAAGGACATTTTTCCTTCATTTAATAAGGGGGAAAAAAAGAAAAAAAAAAAAAACCCTGTAATTATGATGTCATCAGCTACGTTATTCTACAGGTTTTTTTTTGTTGTTGTTTGGTAAGCCACAGAAAGTCTGAAACTTACTTTTTAAAACATTTTCCCTCAATCTTTTACAGTTTCGACAAAGGCCAGAATTGTGGTAGACTTGCTGAGAGGTACACATTTTATGACAGGAGAGAATTTAGATTGCTCAGTGTTTTTTGTAACAGATGTGAGATAAGACATTACAGTTAGCTTGATGAAACAAAATCATTCAAATTACTGAGGAAACATTAAATAGTTGAGTCTCAGGAAATTAAAGTGAACACAAGGTTAATATTTTATTCAATTTTATATAGGACTAATTAAACAAATTTCATCCAATTTTTTAAATACAATGAGATAACTTTTTAAATCATATGTAAATCATGCTATAGAGAACAAAATGTAATAAGACAAAGAAAACAATTATCAAATATTTACTATTATTATTTAATTTCTTACTCAAGTTTATATAGATGTTTCCCCTGTATCTAAAGTTAAATAACAAATATTTGACCAACTATACAGTTATAAATAGCTTTGAAACATGTATATGATATAAATTGGGACCTTGCTGAATTTTGGGAAACATAATTGATCTAAAATATGACATCTCAAAGCAGTCATAGTCAGTAAACTGTGAGACAAAGATGCATAGAATAAAGCTCTTGGTAAATTTTCAATAATGACTAAAAGATCAATGACAGTCTAGAGAAGGAGAAACCAGGATGACATGGAATGATATAAGAACATGTCAGTAGAGAAGTGACAACTTTAGTCATAAAAGAAATATAACATGCTACTAAGAGCAATTTAGACATGATATTGAATGCCATAGAGCAAGAGAGTCAGAAATGCAGTGAGTGGCAGGTGCTGCCCATGATGACAGAACATATTCAAATGTAATAACTAGACTAGGGACTTTTTTTTTTTTTGGCTGGTGGTGGGGTAATTGGAGTACACAGAGTTAGGGAAAAGGACAACACTTTAACACTTTTCATACATCATTGCTGACCTACTGTGCTATATAACATTACCAATATTCCGGAGAGAAAATGTTCCTGTTCATATAAGAAGAATAGAGGGTAATTCACAGTCAGACTCAACAGACCTCTATTCACATTTAATGCAAGTACTCAGCTCTAAGGCAAAGCAGAGTTTAATAGTCAACAACCTCAAACTTAAAATGAACATGAAGTTGTCATAGTAGCAGGCAACATTTTGTTTTGATCCGTTATATATGGGATTGCAGAGTCAAATTTGACTCAATGACAATTGAAAACAAAGTATTATTTGTCAGGAGAAAATGATGCAAGTAACAAAAATATAGGGTAACAAATGAGAACATTGGTGTGTGAGTATGTCTGTCTGTGTGAAAAGGATACCTGCAGTCTTGAACGTGTGGAGATTAAGATGATAGTGATATAGTCAACCAAATTGAACATGTATGCTAGGAGATGGAGAAAAATAAATGCTTCAACTGGAAAGACATATAATTGAGAAAGAATGTGGTCATTGATTATGAAAGAAGTATAGAGTAAGTGAAAACCAAAGCTACAGAGAAATAACAAAATGATCAAGCTAAGAAGCATATCATGATAAATGGTTAGGTATAAAAGGAAAGTAAGGTAAAAAAAAATATATATATATATATATATGTTTAAGACAGATACAGATATACATATAAAAGTGAACGTAGAATAAAAGATAGTTGATATAGAAGTAGATATGTAAGTATATATGTTTATAGATACAGCTATGTATGTTGATATAGGTACAGAATGGGGCCTTATAGCAACATTAACTTAAGGATACTCAAGCTGTACCTACTATACATGTGCAATTCTTAGTAGTTCTATATTTGGTCACAAAAATGTCTATTTTCATGATAAATTGCATGACGTCAATATACAGAGATAAATACAGATGTATAGATAGTTTTAAACCAATTGCCAGCAAGTAAATACTGTTCCTTTAGAACAGTGTAGAACTGGCTCATAGGATCTAAAAGGCTGTAATCTTTACAGAAGCAGACTATCCCATCTTTCTCCCACTGAGGAGATGGTGGATTGGAGTCACTGACCTTTGCATTAGGAGTTTATTGCTTACCCAGTGTGCCATGAGAGCTCCTTAAAGAATTCATAGGAATAATTTCTTTAGACACATAGAAAACATACATATATATAAACATTTTTATATAATTAGTTACAACACTTCCTATATGTATATGTGTGTGCTACATGCATTTGTGTGTATGTATTAATTTCTGTGTATGTATAGGTATGTTCTCTAAATGTCAATAGAAAATTATTCTTATGAATACTTCTGAGTCTTCCTGTGAAATCAGAATAAGAGGATTGCAAAATAACTCATATCATACTTGCTGTAAACATGTTTTATGGAATAAAAGATTTCTAAGTGCTACTTTTACGTCTGTGTTTCTCAGGCTATAGATGATTGGGTTTATCATTGGGGTAATGACCCCATTTACCATTGAGATAAGCCTATCTCTGGTTGAGGAGTGATGACTGGAGGAGGGACGGACATAGTTAATTATCACTGTGCCGTAGAACAAACAAACCACAAGGAGGTGGGAAGCACATGTGGAGAAGGCTTTACGCTTCCCTTCTGCTGATCTAATCATCAGGATGGTGGATATGATGTAGATATAAGAGATACCAGTGATCAGGAAGGCACTGATCCCTAAGGTACCTCCTACCACTAAGACAAGCATTTCTGCCACATATGTGGAGGAGCAGGACAGTGCCACAACTGGAGGGATGTCACAGTAGTACTGGTTGACTCGATTAGACTTACAGAATGAGAGACGGAATGTGAACACTGTGTGCAGTACAGAGTGCAGAAACCCCATTGCCCAGGTAGTGGCCATGAGCTGGACACAACGCCACTTTGTCATGATGAGGGTGTAACGAAGGGGAAAACATATGGCCACGTACCTGTCATAGGCCATGACTGTGAGAAGGAAGACTTCAGTCCCTAACAGGGCCACAAGGAGAAAGAGCTGCAAAGCACATCCAAGAAAAGAAATGCTTTGTTTCTGGGTTAAGAGGTTCTTGAGCAACTTGGGGACAGTAGATGATGGGCAGAACATGTCCAAAAGGGACAGATTTGCCAAAAAATAATACATAGGTGTGTGGAGCTTTTTTTCAGTCCCAATGGCAAGGAGAATGGCCCCATTTCCCACCAACGTGACCTGATAGATGACAGCAAAGACCACAAAGAGAGTGTAGCGCACCTCAGGGAGGTCAGAGAGTCCTAGGAGGATGAACTCTGCGACAGTGGTTAAGTTGTAGACATCCATCTCCTCTCTTCATGGGACAATTTCTGGAAGGAATGAAACCAAAGGACACAGGTTAGGCTCAAACCCAAGGAGCCCAATAATGGCAAACACTTGGGCAATAATGGGTGTGTGGTTGATGATAAATTATACTGTTGTAATGTGCCGTTGAGTTGGACCCAACTCATAGCGATCCCCCTTGTCTTTCCAAGGCAGTATCACTATGGAAGGAGATTGCCCAATCTTCCTTCTGAGGAGTGGCTGGTGGGTTTGAACTGCCAGCCTTCTGGTTAGCAGTCAAGTTCCTTAGGCACTATGCTAGCTCCTGGTCCTATTTTAATTAGAGATTTCAAGTATTGCAATCACCACATTCATGATGATTCTTATTTATCCTCATATCCTTAACAAGATCCCTTTTAAAATTTCACCTTCTTTATTAATCTGTGGTTGCACCTTAAGCAGTAGAGATTTTACAATTCAATTAAAGATGATAAGAAGATATCATCCCTGCTTAGAAACTGTATTTTTCCTTGTAAGGTTTCCTTATGTATAGTTTTATGTACTATCTCAATACAAAATACATTGCAGGTAGAAGCTGTGTCCTTTTCCTTGATATATATTAACAACTGTTAGTAACTAGCAGACTCAGGGTAAAAGGTAGATATATAATGTTGATTGCAGAAATGACTGAATTTTGTTAGGTGCTGTGAAAATACTTTCTTCCATAACTTCAAAATCATGATCATTTAAACATGAACATTGTCATCATATTTCCTAAAAGATTTAACAGATTTATTTTATTTCATAAAACTCATATTTTATGTGTAAAATGTAAATGAAACCCAGTTGATCTTATCTGAATTTATTCAAACAGGAAACAAGATATAATAATATATGTATTCAACTCCGCTAACCTAAAAGCTTACGTTTTTACCATTTGTCCAAGAATACCTAAGGAAATATGGATTTCAAAAATTGTATGTGCTTGATCATATATAATTCATATTTAGTCTTTGTTAATTTTCTAATTACATTTGAATGTCACATAATAACCCTAATACTCACTATATTCCAGATGAATCAGTAAAAGACTGAAAGTCTACAAATGAGTACTTCTGTAGATTTTTTACATCACATTAAAACTTTTTTTTTTTTTTTTTACTACAACAAGTGCATGACAGAAATTTCTAAGGGACCCTACTTATTTTGCCTGATGGAAAACTGGGAATGATTTCTTGGCTCAGATAAAATTTGATATATAAATAATGCAAAATATCCATAATCATTTTTTATACAACAAATAATATTTTATATCACCCTTTTTTCTTCCCTTCACTACTTAAAAAAATCATTGAAAGAACCCGGGTTGTGTTATTAGGTGCTGTTGAGTCAGTTCTGACTTATAGCTACCCTACAGACAACAGAAAAAAACTGCCTGAGTCTGGCACCGTCCCCACAGCCTTTGCTATGTTTGATCCCATTGTTGTAGCCAATGTGTCTTTCAATCTCTTTGAGTATCTTTTTTTTCCTGACTCTCTACTTTACAAACTATGATTCCATTAGCCAGGGACAAGTCTCTACTAATAATGTCCAAAGTACCTGAGACAAAGTCTAATCATTCTCACTTCCAAGGAGTATTCTGACTATACTTCTTCCAAAACAGATTTGTTTGGTTTTCTGGCAGTCCATGATATATTTAATATTGTCCACAAGAACCATTATTCAAAAGCATCAATTCTTCATTTTTCCTTATTCATTGTCCAGCTTTTGCATCTAGATGAGGCCATTAAAAATACTATGTTTTGGGTCAAGCCTACCTTTGCCACCTCCAAGCAAAATCTTTGCTTTTTAACACTTTAAAGAACTCTCTTGCAGTAGATTTTCCCAATGTAATATATCATTTGACTTCTTGACTACTGCTGCTATGGTTGTTGATTGTGGATCCAAAGAAAATGAAATCCTTGACAACTTCAATATTTTCCCCATTCATCATGGTGTTGCTCATTAATCTAATAGTGAGGGTTTTTATTTTCTTTATATTGAAATCTAATTCAGACTGAATACTGTAGTGTTTTTTTTTTTTTTTTAATCTTTCTCAGTAAATTTTTCAAGTCTTCTACACTTTTAGCAAGATAGGTTACATTATCTGCATATGGTAGGGTGTTAATAAGGCTTCCTCAAACCCTGATGGCCTGTTCTTTGTCGTATAGTTCAGCCTCTTGGATTGTTTGCTCAGCAACAGATGTATTTAATATGCTGTAAGAATATAACTCTGATGCACATCTTTCTGGATTTTAAATCCTTGTACTGTAGAACAAGGAGGTTGAGTATTTGGGAAATATTACTATTCTTTCGCTTAACAGAACTAAACACTTCTTTTTTATGGTATTGGGACAAAATACGAATGTTCTTTTAATTATGAAATATAGAAAAGAAAAGTATTGAAAAACCACAAAGTGCCGAATAACATTACTCAATCCACCAAAGTTTGCTAAATAAGTGAATGAAAAAAATATTAAAATAAAGAAAAAATACTGAATGTGTCTATTCTCAAATATTCCAGATTCCAAAGGGCAATTACATTTTCTAAGGTATTTGACTACTAATCAGAAGGCTGGAGGTATAACCCACCAACTACTCCTCGGAAGGAAGACTAGGCAATCTACTTCCTTAGAGACACCGCCTAGGAAACCCAAGTAGGGGTCACTATGAGTTGGAATCAACATGACACAGTGAGTTATTTTTTTTCTATATTTATATATTCATACTTTGAAAATATAACAGTAAGCTTAAGAGATTAGAAAACCACTTTTATCACAACAATTAATATTTCGAAACAGAAAATATTAAGTTACATATTCAAAACTTGTTCTTTTTTTTAAATTTAGTTATAAATTTCACTTCTATTTTCTAAACAAATAAGATACAAATCAATAACTTCCTGACAGAAGACTCAGACTGGCTCTACATCATGCTACATGATTAAGGTATCCTTTAAATAATTAGAATATATTTTCCCTAAAGTTTGCCATTTGTTATTTATATTGTTTTATCAAGTTTACAGTCTTGGCATGAAGAATATAAAAAATTATTCAATTTGGAAGAAAATTATATTTATATTACAACCCCCTATTTTTGAAGCAAATAGGATTAAATCTCATGAATTTGTTCATCTAACCACAAAAATAGGAGCCATGTTTTTGGCAATATGTTGTTGAAGACTGTAACTTTTCTTATTAACACAATGGATCCATAACTCATTTATAATCAGAAAATCCCATATGAAATGTGAGCTTTCTATCTGCTTTGTAGATCATTTGTAAATGTAAGCATATAAGGACTTTAAGAAAACATATTGCAGTCAACTTTTATAATAGTCATAGGCAAAGATGTAATGAGAATCTAGAATAAGATATATCCTAGATGATTACCTAGATTTAGAAAATGTTTCTTTTTTTTTTCTTTCAATTTCTGTCTTTTCCTTTTACAGTTAGTCAATGACAAAAGTACCATATAGTTTTGTGTTTTTTTTTTGAACAATTAAGTATTTCAACATTCCACTCTATAGAGAAAGAAAATAAATTAATTAAGCAAAATCATCACTGATAGATCTTATACATTAAGATAAAAGAAAATTATAATTTGTTTGGTATATTACCTTCAAGGAAACAGTACATTTATATTTTCTTAGAAAATTAGGAGGTTGCTGAATTTTTTCAAAAAATAAATTTTATAACCTTCCATTTCAATCTGATAGGTTGATGACTAATAAGTTAGAAGAAGAAAAAAAGTTAACTTCTAAAGTGCTATTTCTCTACCTGTTTTCCAAAATCCTGATTACATACTGGAGGAAATTACCTACTGAACATAAATCCAGGTGTGTGAGTAGGAAGCATTCATATTAGACACAGCAAAATTTGCATAAAGACAATTTGAACACACATCTAGACAAGCATGCACATTAATAAAGTAATTCTTATACAATTATTTATTCAGCCAACATAAAATACTCAAAAGTGCTAATTTTTCCTACCATAGTGAAAAGCTATGATATTTGGCTTTAACCAGTTTCCTAAATGTCTAAAATTTCACACTATATTAACATTTTTGCAAACACTAATTTTTCATCTTAAATTAGAACATCCAGAATTTAACATAAAATTTTCTTGTGTTTTCAGTTTCAAATTTCATTACCAATTTGAAGTTTCCACAAGAACAAATTAAAATGATCCAACCAACAAAAATGCAACAGTAAAGAATAAACTGCTCATTTATATGTAAAGCTCCTATTGGCATTTATTCTGTAACTCAGATTATGCCCAATTTTCCCCAAGGGAGGAGGGAAATTAGAACTCTAAAGAGAATATGCTTCTCACCTTGATAAATCTAAATTACTGTCAACATAATAAGCACACAGTTTATAGTTAAAGTTTTAATATAAACTGAAAACTAAATCTGAATTTTAGAGAGTGGCAATTTTCTTTCTTGTCATGGTCTAGGTAAAAAACTAAATAAATCTTTCCCAAAAATTGTATTACAAGACAAAACTAAAGAATAAATTATTATTTTTCCTGTCATTGAAATAATCATTCTTGAAAAATACAATTAACCATCAATTTTTAATATTCTCTATTCTCCATAAGTTAACAATATTTTCATTGTTATACCTATTTATATTGTTAAGACTATTTGCCATGCACACAAAAAATGGTATTCAGCCTTTTAGGCACAAATTGAGTAAAACATTAATTTGACTTCAGCTGTAACAACCAACTTGATTAAACATAGGAAATGTAATTATAAGGTGATAGATATAATAAAAGCATTATTATAATCGAATGATGTATGCTTGAAATGTAAGAGCTCTGGTGGCATAGTGCCTAAGGCATTTGACTGCTAACCAGAAGGCTGGCGGTTCAAACCACTCGCTCCTCAGAAGGAAGACTGGGCAATCTACATGCCTAGTGATACTGCCTCAGAAACCCAAGGAGGGGTCGCTATGAGTAGGATCTGACTTGAGGTCGCTATATGAGTCGGATCTGACTCGACAGCATTGAATTTTAATAAAAATGATGTATGCTTGAAATACACATTACAATAATTCTAATTCTAATAAAACATCAGTAAAATACTTTACATTAAACTTTCTTTTATTCTGCATTCTAATTTTACAATTCTTATGTTTCATAATGAAGATCCTACTACTCAAGTTGGGAAATCCTACTTCTGTAGTGTTACTGCCTCGGAAACCCAAGGAGGGGTCACTATGAGTCAGGGCCGACTCGAAGGCACATAACAACAACAACAACACTTCTCAAGTATATTACCATTTTCTTCATCTCCTCTTGCTTACAATAAATACTCTTAATCTTTTAATTGTTATATCAGAACCACTACCATTACAAACAAATTTCAAGCTTACTTAATTCTTTTTTGTCTATAGAACATATTTCACTAAATTTGTGTGTACAGAATACTCTTTTCATACCTTGATTTTTTTTTTTTTTTT
>NW_006922486.1:363227-366215 GCF_000298275.1 Orycteropus afer afer | reverse complement strand
AATTTGTCATGCAAATTTTAACTATTGCTCTATATAGAAATATATTATTTTTTTATTAATTAATAATACTTCTATTGATAAATAGAATATGTTTTTTTACAACTCTGAAGGATACCCTACAATATGATCTTGTTAATTATATGTCATAATTTTTAATATATAGAGATATGTAATAATGGAGGCTATTGCTCATACCCTTACCCCTGGAAAATACTGTTATGTTCCCCAATACCCCATGACCAGAGTATTTCCATCTCAAGAATATTATGGAAAATAATATTGTGAGAACAAACTTTTCACAGAATTTTCTTTTGATCAATATAATGTCTTTGAGATTTATTCAATTTGTTATAAATATTAACAGTATTTTTTTCTTTCTATTTTTAAACTATATTCTATTACATGGATGTACCAAAATTGGTAAAGTTGGTTATCCATTCTCACCCCCACCCCTTTTTTTAATTGTGATTTGGGTGAAAGTTTACAGAACAAATTCAGTTTCCATACAGCAGTTTACATGCACTTTGTCTCATGACATTGACTGCAATTTACCCCATTGCAACAGCTCCCCTCCCACTTCCTCCCAATAGTTACCTCTTCCTTGTGTCCATCCCTCCCTGCATTCCTGTCCCCTGAGCTGTCTCCCTGTGCATAAACAGCCTTTCTTTCTCCCATGATTGTTCTCTCCAAGGAGTGTATCTACCTCAGGTAAATGTTCAACTCATATGCCTATCTTTTCTTTAGCTGGAACGCACAGGTGTGGGTTCAGTTCCAAACCTGAAGGGCAGCTAGGAGCCATAGTCTCAGTAGTTACACCAGGCTCTATCAGACCAGCAAACCTGGTTCCCCCACTCCTTTTTTTATTCCCCCCAAATGCTTTTGAGTTTTCTCCCACATTGTTCTCCCTCTCTATTCAGGATCTCCTACATAGATCCCCCTCTGCATGGTTGACAGTGGTAGCCAGGCACCATCTAGTTCTTCTGATCTTATAGTCATATAGGTACTGTGGATCACCTGGTTTATCAGTCGCTGGGACTAATTGTTTTCATGAATCTTGGTTTTCTTCATTGTTTTTTGCTCTGGATGAGAAGAGACCCATCATTGCATCTAGATGGATGCTTGCAAGGTTTTAAGATCCCAGTCACTTATCTCGAAAGTAGGAAGTGGAACAATGTTTTGTGTAGTATGTTATGCTAATTGAGCTTGATGTAACCTGCCACTATGGTCCTGAGTCCACAGGCTCCGCTACTTACCCCCTCTGGGTAGCTTGTTGTTGTTGTTGTTGTTATGTGCCATCGAGTCGGCCCCAACTCATAGTGACCCCTCCTTGGGTTTTCGAGGCAGTATCACTATAGAAGTAGGATTGCCCAACCTTCCTTACGAGGAGTGGCTGCTGGGTTTGAACAGCCAGCCTTCTGGTTAGCAGTCAAGTGCCTTAGGCACTATGCTACCAGAGCTCCTCTCTGTGTAGCTAGCTGTGCCCAAAAAGTGACTACAGCCTTGTCCCTTGTCAGCTCTACTGTACACCTGGGAATTCTTACAGAACATACACATACAGTTGTAGAATCATTGTTGGTTATCCATTCTTATTGAAGGACAATTAGAATGTTTCCAGATTTTGACGATTAGAAAGAATGTCCATAAAACTTCATATAAACATTTTCATGTTAATATAGATTTTCATTTATCTCAATTGAAGATCTAAGTTTGATATTCCTTGTCAACATGGTAAGTATATATCTAACTTGATAAGCTACTGGACAGTTTTCTAAAATGGCTATTCCATTTTTGCAATCTCATCACAATGTGTGAGATTTCTAATTCTTACACTCTACAGCATTTAGTACTCTTGATATACTTTAGTATGGTTCATTCTGTTCATTTAAATTTGCATTTCCATAAGTTTTACATACATTTTATCTAGATATACTAAAAGCCTGCTCTGGTTTTCACTACAATTCTATGCAATATATAGATCAATATGGTAAGAACTTAGCTATCACAATGTTGAGTTCTGCTGTCCACAAACTCAACATGTTTTTCTGCTTAGATATTTTACATGTTTTATCAAAAATGTAAGATTATGCAGTTCACCAATCCTTACATATTTTGATGTTATCATTCATTGTATTGTCATTTTATTCAAATTTCTGCTTTTTCGTTGTTGCTATATAGAAATATATTTGATTTATCTGTGTTAACAATGTATCCTCTGAACTTAATAATATCATTTATTAGTTCCAGGAGTTGTGTTTTTTTATGTGGATTCTCTGGGACTTTTTAGGTTAACAGCTATGTATTTTGAAAATAGTAATTTTTTTTTTCTTCTTTATAATATTTATGGATTTTATCATGTTTCTTTCTTGCCTTTTTACAATGGTGAGGACTTGTAATGTTACATAGCAATGATGAAAATAGACATCCTTCTTGTTCCCAATGCTGGGGGAAAAGGATGTTCTCTTTCAGCATTAAGTATGGTATTAGTTTTAAGTTTTTCTGTAAGTGTTTTATTACAGTTTGAGGAAATTGCCTTTATTTCCTGTTTGTTGACAGTTTTCATTATGAATGAAAGTAAAATTGTATCAAGTATTTTTCTTCAATTGATAATATCATGTAAGTTTTTTTTTGTTTGTTTGTTTTTTCTACACTGTTAAAACATGGAATGCACTGATTGATTCTCCAATATTAAACTACATTTACTTTCCCATTATCAAATAATTTTCCTCTAGTTGATTATTCTTTGTGCATGTTGCTGGATTCAAATTGCAAATACTTTGTTGAGCATTTCTGTATCTATGCTTAGGAAAGCTATTTATGGTAATTTTATTTTCTGGTATTATTTCTTTGAGGTTTTCATATTGGAGTGATGATGGCCTATATAATGTTTTCTGGGGGAAAATAGCATTTGTATCATTTCTTCATTATTTGGAGGAGTTTTATACTAATGCAATTTGGTAAATATATATATATATATATATTCTTCATTAT
>NW_006922486.1:360416-362744 GCF_000298275.1 Orycteropus afer afer | reverse complement strand
CCACAGCTATACATCTTTACAGAGTAGGTTGCCTTGCCTCATCTTCTTCTCACAGAATAGCTGGTGGTTTCAAGGTGGGTTTGAACAGATTACCTTCTGGTTAGCAACCAAATGTCTTCCCCACTGTGGCACCAGGGCTATATGGGTATATGTATAGCTCTTTCTATATATGACACCTTTGGCAACTTTAGTATATATGTACATATGTATATTGAAATTGTCAAAGGTTTCATATTACTTGGTTCCACAATCAACATTAGTGGAAGCAGCTGTCAAGACATCAGATGACATATTGCACTGGGCAAATCTGTTGTAAAAGACTTCTTTTTAAGTGCTGAAGATAAAAGATATCTCTTTGAACACTAAGGTGCACCTAACCCCAGCCATGGTATTTTCAATTTCCTCATATGCATGTGAGAGCTGGACAATGAATAAGGAAGACTGAAGAAGAGTTGATACTTTTCATTTGTGTTGTTGGCAAAGAATATTGAAAGTACCATTGACTCCCAGAAGAACTAACAAATCTGTCCTGGAAGAAGTGCAGCTGGAATGCTCATTGGAAGGGGTAATGACAAGACTTCATCAAACTTACTTTGGTCATGTTGTCAGAAGGGAGCATTCTGAGATTTTTTTTTTTTTTTTTTTAAGATTTATTGCTTTATTATACAGCTTATAAAAAGCCAAAATCCAAACACTCACATGTCCTTCACTATTAGGGAATGAGGGGGGATCACACATGTTCTTATCTAGCCATTTTCTATGAGCATTTGCATGCTTGGTAATGTGGAGTGTTAACAAAAAGGGGAAGGCCCTCAACAAGATGGATTGACACATGAGTTGCATTGATGAGCTCAGGCAAAGACTTTGAGGCTGGCACAGGACTGGGCAATGTTTCCTTCTGTTGTACATAGGGTCACAGTGAGTCATAGACAACTTGATGGCACCTAACAACAGCAACATATATATAATTTATAATATCTATTTATCAATAATTTTTGTATTATCAAAAAGCCAACTCTGGTGTGATTAACTTTTTTTTATTGTTTTTCTGCATTGAAATTTATTGATTTCTGGTCTCTGTTATCGTTAGACATCATCAAACTGGTTTTGACTCCTACAAACCCAATGTACAACAGAAGGAAAAATTGCCTGGTTATGAACCATCCTCACAAACACTGCTATGTTTGTGCCCATTGTTGTAGCCACTGTGTCAATGATTTCCATTAGGGCCTTCCTCTTTTATCTGATCCTTTATGTTACCAAGCAAAAATCTTCCCCAGACAATGGGACTTCCTAATCAGATGTCCAAAGTACGTGAAAGAAAATCTCATCATGATCACATGTAAGGAACACTCTGGTTGTACTTCTTCCAAGACAGATTTGTTCATTCTGGCAGTCCATGATATATTGAATATTTGTTGTCAACAACACAACTTAAAGGAATCAATTAATCTTCACTCTTCTTTATCCCTTGTCTTTCACATGGAGCTCTGATAGCATAGTGCCTAAGGCACTTGACTGCTAACCAGAAGGCTGGCAATTCAAACCCACCAGCCACTGCATAGAAAGAAGTTTGAACAATCTACTTCAGTAGTGATACCACCTTGGAGACCCAAGGAGGGGTCTCTATGAGTTGGGTCTGACTCGAGGGACATAACAACAACAACAACAATCTTTCACTTATATATGGTTTAGGTAAGGTGCAATTCATCTTCAAAGTCACAGTTTTGCTTTTTAACACTATAAAGAGTTCTTAGGCAGTAGATTTCTCCAACCTAATACATTGTTTGATTTCTTGACAGCTTCTTCGTGTGCAGCAACTGTGGATCCAAGTGAAATGAACTCTTTACAAATTCAATAATGTCACCATTAATCATAGTGGTCCAGATGTGAAGATTTTTGTTTCCTTTGTGTTGAAAAATAACCTAAACTTAAGGATATAGTCTTTGATCCATATCACTATGTATTTCAAGTTTTCTTCCTTTGCAGTGAGTAACATTGTGTCATATGCATAACCCAGATTGTTAATTAGTCTCTCCGATCATGATCCCAAGTCGTTTCAATAAATTTCATAGTCTCATATTATTTGCTCAGCATACAGTTATAGTAAATATGGTGAAAGAATACAATATTTGCCAGGCAACTTCCTGATTTTAAAACTTGTATCATCCCTTGGTTCTATTTGAATGACTGCCTTTTGATCTATGTACAGTTTCCACGTGAGCACAAATGAGTGTTCTGGAATTCCCATTCTTCATAATGTTCTTCATAATTTGTTATGATCTACACAGTTCAATGGCATAGCATAGTCAATAAAACAAAGGTAAA
>NW_006922486.1:358076-359716 GCF_000298275.1 Orycteropus afer afer | reverse complement strand
GACCCTACACGTGGACCAGTCCGGATGGTATACACAAGAATCAAATCGACAACATCTGTGGAAAGAGACAATGGAGAAACTCAATACCTTCAGTCAGAAAAAAGGAAGGATCCTACTATTGAAGAGACCATCAATTGTTCACGTGCAAATTCAAGTTGAATGTGAAGAAACTTGAAACAAATTCACAAGGACCAAAATATGATCTTGAGTATATTACATCTGAACTTAGAGCCTATCTCATGAACAGATTTGACACATTGACCCTCAATGACCAAAGTTCAGATGAGTTGTGGGCTGACATCAAAAACATCAGACATGAAGAAAGCAAAAGTTCATAGAAAAGACAAGAAAGGAAGAAAAGACAAAAATGTATGCTACAAGAGACTCTGAAACTTGCTCTTAGATGGAGAATCATTAAATGGAATGGAAGAAATGATAAAGTAAAAGATCTGAACAGAAGATTTCAGAAGGCAGCATCAAATAAAGTATTGCAATGAAATTTGCAAAGAACATGAAGAGGGAAGAACCGGCTCAGCATTTTTCAAGACCAAAAAACCTGAAGAAAAATTTCAATCCTCAGGATGCAATGTTGAAGGATTCTATAGGCAAAATATTGAAAGATGCAAGAAACATCAAAAGATATCATTGTACCAAAAAAGTATTGATCGACATCCAACCATTTCAGTGTAGAGCACATAATCAAGAACCAATGGTATTAAGAGAAGAACTCTGAGCTTCACTGAATTAATTGGCAAAAAATGAGTCTCTAGGAATTGAGAGAATGCCTTTTGAGGTACTCCCAAAAATGAATACAAAGCTGGAAGCACTCACTTGTTTATGCCAAGAAATTTGATACATAGCTGCCTGGGCAAACCATTGGAAGAGATTCATATTTTTATCTATTTCAAAGGAAGGTAATCCAACAGAATGTCAAAACTATCGAGCAATATCATTAATACAACAAGCAAGGATAATTCAAAAGCCAGCTGCAGCAATCCCTCAATAAGGAACTGTCAAAAATTTGAGTCAGATTCAGAAAATGGCATGGAACAAGAATATCATTGCTGATGTCAGATGTATCTTGTATAAAAAAAAAAGAATACCATAAAGATATTTACCAATGTTTTATTGACTATTCAAACATGCTTGACTGTGTGGATCATAACAAATTATGGATAACATTCTGTAAGGTAGGAATTTCAGAACACTTAGTTGTGCTCATAAGGAACCTGTATACAGAATAAGAGGCAGTTGTTCAAGCAGAATGATGGGATGCTTCATGGTTTAAAATGAGGGAAGGTGTGTATCAGTGTTTTATCCTTTCACCATACATATCCAGTCAGTATACTGAGAAAATAATCTGATAAATTGGACTGTATGAAAAACAAATTGAAATCAGGACTGGCTGAAGACTCATTAACAACCTGAGATATGCATATGATACAACCTTTTTGCTGAAAGTGAAGAAGACTGTGAAGCACTTACTGATGAAGATCAAACATGTCAGCTTTCAGTTTGGAATACACCTCAGTGTAAATAGAAATAAAATCCCTATGACTGGACGAATAAGCAACATCATGATGAATGGAGAAAAAACTGAAGTTATCAAAAATTTCATTTTATTTTGTGAAAAATCAATG
>NW_006922486.1:355894-357389 GCF_000298275.1 Orycteropus afer afer | reverse complement strand
TTCTTTTCCAGGCCTGAAGGGTCACTAGGGGGCATAGTCTCAGTGTTTCACCAGTCATGATTAGACTAGTAAGCCTGGTCATTTTTTTATGATTTTCAGTTTTGTTCCACATTTTTCTTCCACTTTATCTAGGATCTCCTGCATGGATCCCTTTCTGAGTGGTTGAGAGTGGTAGCTGGACAAAATCTAGTTCTAGTCTCAGGGTCATGTAAGCTGAGGTTTATTCGGTCCACTAGTCCCTTGGACTAGTTGTTTCCATGGGTCTTTAGTTTTCTTCATTTTTCTTTGTTCTAGAAAAGTAGAGACTAATTGTTGCATCTAGGTGGCTGCTTGGAAGACCCCCCAGTCACTACTCACCAAAGTAGGATGTAGAACAATGTTTATGTGTAGTATGTTATGCCAATTGAGCTTGATGACCCATATAACCATTGTTCCAAGCCCAACTCACTCAGGGTAGTTGGCTGTGGCTAAGAAGTTATCATAACATTGCCCTTTATTAGTTCTATCTATGGACATGCTTATAGCACATACAAATAAATATGTAGAAATATTGTCCACCAGACTTACAGATGGTCATGGGTGTATCCCCTTTTTTCTTAGACAAACCTGATCATTCAGCCTGTCTACCTATGTATCTATCTGTAGACTAATGTTTGTTACTGCAGATAACGCAGTATTGCATATGTAAAAATGTCTGTCTTTGATGTCTGTACCTCTTGTGCACCTGAGACCTCCATTTCCTTAGGTTTATTGTGTTGGTCACTTGCTTTTCTTTCCCCTCACCCAAATCAACACTTGTCTCTACCTATTTAGCAATTTTCCCTCCCTTACCCTCCCATCCCTGGTAACCAACAAAGAAAATTTCCTTCCAAATGTAAACCTTTCCTTTACTTTTTACAACAGTGGACTAACAGAATACTTGCTCTTCTGTGATTGGCTTTTTACACTCAGCATAATGTCCTCCAAGTTTATCCATGTTATGAGGTGTTTCACAGATTCAACACCTTTTTCATGTTGCATATTGTTCCATTGTCTGTACTGTACCATAGATGGGTTATACATTCTTCCATTGATGGGCACTTAGAGTGTTCCCATTTCATTGCTATTGTGAACAGTGCAGTGCATGGTTGTGCATATATCTATTGTTGCCCTACATCTCACTTCTTTAGGATTAATACCTACCTGGATCAAATGGTATTTTTATTTCAACATTTTAAGGAATCGCCATACTGATTTCCACAGTGATTGTATCATTTTACAGTGCCATCAGCAGTGTATGAGAGTCCCAATCTCTCTACATCCTTGCCAGCATTTGTTATTTTTTGTCTTGTTGAACTTAGCTATTAGTCTGAATATCTACTTAGAGTAAGTGTTCATGTTTTCTGTTCATTTTGTAATGAGATTATTTGTCACTTTGATATTGAGGTGTTGGTGTTTTCTATAAATTTAAAGAAAAGTCTCTTTTCAGATGCATCGTTTCCAAATATATTTTTTT
>NW_006922486.1:349049-355524 GCF_000298275.1 Orycteropus afer afer | reverse complement strand
TTTTTTTAGAGTTTTGTGTGTTTTCCTTAATTTTTCACACTGTATTCCTTGATTCGTCTCTCAATCTGTTGAAGAGACCTAAATATAATTCTTTTGAATTCCTTATCAGGGAATTTCAGTGTTGCTTCTTTGTGTGGACTGGGATAGTTGGTTGTCTCTGAAATACTGTAATATTATTGTATTTATTTAATTGGTGATTGTGTGGTTTTAGTTGCCCAAGATTTATTTATTTATTTATTTTTCTTTATTTTGCCTTGATATACCTGAGTTAGCATGGGTAGTGTGCTTCTCTATTTGCTAGTTAGCAGCACTCAGGCATTCACCATCTGTTTCCTTGTTGGTGTGATAGAGAATTAAAGTGCGTGCACAGATCTCTGTTAGCTGTTCATGAAATTCAGTTGAGGATGAGTTGGGCTGATATTGGATGCCATCTATAATTGTTCAGTTGGTGGAGAAGAAAATGGTGGCCTTCAACCAGTGAGTGAGGTTGCAGTCAGTACAGGTATGGTTGGGACATGCTGATATAGCTTCTGTCTCCCACAAAGTTAGACAAAAAGAGACAAGCAAAACATTACCAAGAAAATAAAAACAAAAGAACAAAACATGACATGCACATAAACAAACAGCCGCATTCAAAGAGAGAGAGAGAGAGAGAGAGAGAGAGAGAGAGAAATTACCTGTGGGGGGATAAGAGAAAAGAGAAAAAGGAAAATAAATAAATAAATAAATAAAGCTGTGAAAGGAAAAACACGGGAAAGAAAGAGCCAAAAGAAGAAAGTAAAGGAAAAAAAGGAACCAAGAAAGGGGTGGAGCGAGGAAGAACCAGGGGAAGGAAAAAGGAGAAAAGGAAATTTAAAAAGGAAATAAGAAAGGAAAAAAAAATTGAAAACAAGCAAAACAAAATAAAACAGGGTGTACCCAGCAGTATACTCAAGCTCTGTCCTGGCACACAGACAAGGATGGAATTTCTGTTGGTCCAGAATGTGGGTGGAGGTGTGGCATGGATTTTCCTCCATTCACTAAGAGCATGTGGAGTATAAGAGTAACAAGGAGAATATTGTACCTTTCTAGTCATCAGCCACCAGTGTTGTTGCTGTGCTATCCTGGGAAAGTGGAGCCTATTCTTAGGGTGCCCAGATAAGTTCTTTGCTTGCAAATAATCAAATTGGTCATGCGGTCAGGACAGCTGACAGTCTGTAGCTCTATTTGACTCATAATTCACTGTTTTTTTCTGAGGTTCTTCTATCATCTGGTGCTTAATCCACTTTATCTTCACCTTAAAAGCTCAGGGTTCCATGATTACCTTCTGTATTTGTTTCAATTGGTTTGCCATTTCTCTGTTGCAGTAGATATCCAAAGCTTGTCTCCCTATTCTGCCATCTTTCTGGCAGTCCCAAACCATGGTATTTTAAATAGCCTTATCTGCATATGAAAGCTGGAGAATGAATGAGGAAGACCACAGAAGAATTGATGCATTTGAGTTGTGTTATTTCCAAAGAATAATGAAAATATCATGTGCTGCCTCAAGAAAAAAACAAATCCATCTTGTAAGAAGTATAGTCAGAAAGTTCCTCAGAAGGGAGATTGGCCATACTTCATTTTCAATGATTTGGTCATGTTATCAGAAGTGACCAGTTCATGGAGAAAAATATTATGCTTGTTAAAGTAGGTCTGCAAAATAGGGGAAGACCCTCAATAAGATGGATTGACACAAAGGCTGCAATGATAAACCCAAGTTTAGCAAGGATTGTGATGAAGGATAGTGATGATGGATTGTTATTGCTGGACTTTGAACCATCAAAAACAGTCCATTTCAACTAACTAATACTTATAATATTGATCTTCAAACTCTTTTTCATTTTTAACAATTTTCAGTTTTCCTTGATTCATGCTTCCATCATTCCAAGTTCTGATAATTAATGGATGTTTGTATCTGTTACTTTCCATTTTAATTTGCATCACATAAACAAAAGAAGGTACCAAGATAATTATTCTAGCCTCATCATTAATATCAGCTCTATTTTGGGAGACAGCAATTCTTCACCTCTATTTTGAGCACTTTGAAACCTAAGGAGTTCATACTTGAGCTTTACATTGGACAATGTTTTGTTGTCATAGGGTTTTTATTGGCCAATTTCTGGAAATACATCACTTCTACCCTTCTGTCTATACTACTCCAGCAGATTTTGAGTTGCTAAGATGCTATAAGCTATGACACCAATATTTCAAATATCAGCAGAGTCACTCATGATAGAAATGTTTAATCAGTGCTTCTAGGCTGCAACCAAGTGGAAAACACTGCTCAGCAATCCTTTTCTTATTATTAGGTGCCATTGAGACAATGTCAACCATAGCAACACCATGTAACAAACTAGAACTAACTGATAGGGGATTCTGGGCTATAATCTTTATTGAAGAAGATTGCCATATCTTTCTCCTGTAGAAACACTGGGTAGGTTTGAATTGTCATCCTTTTGATTACCAGCCAAGTGCTTAATAATTATGCCACCACTTTTCCTTCAAATCAGAATAGTCAGGGTTAGAACTCCCTCCCTGGAAATTATTTATAGATTAAGTACTCCGGGTTTGAATTGGATTTGAATTAATTCTTTTCTTGTGCCATAAAGATGCAATGTTTTTCTTTCCTTTTTTTTCCCCTTATGTAACCATGAGAATTAGGATTTGTTGTTATAACAGAGCCCTAGCCAGTAGAGTGTCAGGACATAAGAGTGTAGATCTAGATTGTAATCAGCAATCATTACTTTCTAAGACTTTTAAAGATATTTTCCCTTCTTGTTTGTTGTTGTTGTTTATGCTGATCCCAGACCACTTCCCCGTTAAAGGGCTTTTTATCCCTATGTTTTTCTGGCATAACCTGGAGGCTTTTCTTTTCACACTTTTTTTTTTTTTCATGGTTACTGTTTTATATTTCAAATAAAGGTTCTAGAATATCACACTGTCATAGAGCTGAATAATCATAATTTCTTAAGCTAAATCTGTTGTGTAGATAAAAATCATAAAATATATTTTTTTTAATTAAAAAAAATAGTTTTTATTGAGGGTGAAGACCAGCCATTAATTGCCATAAAGCAAATTTCATAGTTGCAGTGACTACAGCAGAGGAAGACTTTAACAATCAGGTGGATAGGATAACACATTCAGTGGAAACCAGCCATCATTTTTCCCCAGCTACTCCTGTAATTGCACAATTGGATCATGAACAAAGTGGCCATGGTGACAGAGATGGAGGTTATGCATGGGTTCAGCAACATGGACTTCTGCTTACCAAGGCTGATTTGGCTACCACAACTGTTGAGTGCCAACTCTGCCCTCAGCAGAGACCAACACTGAGTCTGAAATGTGGAACCATTCCTTGGGATAGCAGGTTGGTTACACTGGACCAGTTCCATCATACAAAGGACAGTGTTTTGTTCTTACTGGAATAGATACTTATTCTGAATATGGATTTGCCTTCTCTTCACAAATTGCTTCTGCCAAAACTACCATCTGTGGGCTTTACAGAATGCCTTATCCACCATCATGCTATCCCACACAGCATTGCTTCAGATCAAGAGATTCACTTCAAAGCAAATGAAGTGTGGAAATGGGCCTATGCTGATGGAATTCACTGATCTTACCATGCTCCCCATCATCCTGAAGCAGCTGGTTTGTTAGAATGATTGAATGACCTTCTGAAAACACAATTAAAGTTCCAGCTAGGTGGCAATACCTTGAGGGGTTGGGGAAATGTTCTCCAAGAGGCTGTATATGTTCTAAACCAGTGTCCAATATATGATTTTGTTTCTCCAATAGCCAGGATTCACGGGTCCAGGAACCAATGGTTGGAAATGGGAGTGGTACTATTCATTATTACACCTAGTGACCCACTCAAAAATGTTTTGCTTCCTGTCCCTGCTACACTATGATCTGTGGGTCTGGAGATCTTAGTCCCAAAGGGAGAAACACTCCCACCTGGAGTCACACAAATTATTGCATTGTATTGGAATTTAATAATGCCACCCAGCCATTTTGGCTTTCTAATGCCTCTAGATCAACAGACAAAGAAGGGCATTACCTTACTATCTGATATGATAGATCTTGATTACCAAGGGGAAATTGGATTGACATTACATAATTGTGGTCAAGAAGAATATGTCTGGAATAAAGGGATTCTTTAGGAACTCTCTTAGTACTGCTATGCCCTATGATTAAAGTCAATGAAAAATTACAGCAAACCAATTCTGATATGGCCCAGGCCAATCAGGAGTGAAGGTTTGGGTCACCCCACCAGGCAAAGAATCACAACCAGCTGAGGTCTTTGTTGAGGGAAAGGGAAATACAGAATGGGTGGTAGAAGAAGATAGTTCTGAACATCAGCTATGACCATGTCACCAATTGCAGAAATGAGGACTGTGATTGTTCTATTTCTTCATTGTATATGTACATTAAATATTCTTGATTCCTTCTGTTATGGACTATGAAAAGGAGACAGGGTTAATGTGTCTCAGTTGTATGCATGTTAGTGTATCATGTTAGGTGCAAATAAGACTTTATAATTGTCCTTATTTAGAGATGATATATGATTAAGGAGATTTGTACAATGACCAGGTTGACAAGGTGTGTACTGGGATAGTTTTAGTTGTGCGTCAACTTGGCTGGACCACAATTCTGAGCGACTTAACCAGTTATAATGTTGGCTATTCCCATGATGAGATTGGACATATAGCTTTTGAGCCACCAATCAGTTGAAAGGGAGTTTCCCTAAGGGTGTGGCCTGCTTCCAATATACTTATGGACACCTGGGAAAATGACACACTCTTCTGTGGATCGGTATCCTGTTGTGCTGTCTACAACTGTCTGTGAGCAAACAATCCACTTTTCAGCCAGGTGTTCTTGGATTTGTCGTTCCTTGGAGTCAGTAGCCAGTATACTGCCTGCCAACCTTGATCATGACAGCCCTGGCAGCTGCATAAGTCAGGAAAAGCCTCCAGATTGACATTTGATCCAAGAACTTGGGACTTCTCAGCTTCTATAAGTGTGTGAGTCATTTTCCTAACATAAATTGCCCTCTCTCTCTCTCTCTCTCTGTCTCTCTCTCTACATATATATATATATAAGTTTTACTGGTCTTACTTCTTTAGAAAACCCATCCTGACATAACTGTATGTTAGGATATAAAGAAAGCCTTAACAAATTTAAAAACATTAAAATACTGCAAATTATCAGATCACAATGCCATAAAATTAGAAATCAATGATAGTAAGATCAATGGAAAGAGAGCATATACATGGAAACTAAACAGCATCCACCTTGAGAATGACTGAGATAGAAGAAATAAAAAATGAATTAAAAAAACTTCCTTGAATTAATTGAGAATGAAAATACAATTACCTAAATCTTTGGGATACAACAAAAGCAATGATCAGAGGCCAATTTATAGCAATAAATGTTCACATCAAAAAAGAACAAAGAGCCAAAATCCAACACTTTAAACCAACAGCTCCAACACTTGGGGGGAAAAACAAAAAGCAAGAAAAACCTACAGACACCAGAAAAAGGAAATAATAAATATTCAAGCAGAAATCAATGAAATAGAAAATAGAAGGACTATAGAAAATTTTAAAAAGACTAGAAGTTGGTTTTTGAAAAGATTAATAAAATTGACAAACCATGGACAAATTTAACAAAGGAAAAGAGGGAGAGAATAAATACAACACAAATAAGAAACTAATTGGGTGGCATCACATAGAACCAAATGAAATAAAAAGGATAATATCAGGATACTATTAAGAACTATACTCCAACAAATTTGAAAATCTGGAAGAAATTGACAGATTTCTAGAAACAGACCACTTACATAAACTAACACAGACAGATGTGGGAAAGTTGAATATATCTATAACAAAAGAAGAAATTGAACAGGTCATCAAAAAATTACCAACAAAAAAGTGTTCACCCAGACAGTTTCATGAGAGAATTCTACCAAACATTTAGAGAGGCACTGACATAAATCCTACTCAGACTGTTCTAAAACATACAAAAGAATGGAATGTTCCTTAATTCTTTTTATGAAGCAAGCATAACCTTGATACTAAAACCAGGCAAAGACATCACTCAAAAGGAAAACTACAGACCAATATGAATATACATGCAAAAATCTTCAACAAAATACTAGCCAACAGATTTCAACAATATATCAAAAAAATAATTAATTATGACCAAGTGCGGTTCATATCAGGTATGCAAGGATGGTTCAACATTAGAAAAACCATCAATGTCATCCACCACATAAATAAAACAAAGGAAAAGAACCACATGATCATATCAATTGATGCAGAAAAGGCATTTGATAAAATCCAACACCAATTCCTGATCATAACTTTCAGAAAAAATAGGAATAGAAGAGAAATTCCTCAACATAACAAAGGGCATCTATGCAAAACCAACAGCCAACATTATTCTCAATGGAGAGAGA